>NC_089583.1:33765104-34065104 GCF_019320115.1 Miscanthus floridulus
GATGGTCAGACTGAAAGGGTCAATCAAGTACTTGAAGATATGTTAAGATGTTGTGTTCTTAACTATTCTAATAAGTGGGATGAATGTTTCCCTTTGGTTGAGTTCTCATACAATAATAGTTATCAAGAGAGCATTAAGATGGCTCCGTTTGAAGCACTTTATGGTTGTAGATGCAGAACATCGCTAAACTGGTCTGAACCCGGGGAAAGATGGTTCTTTGGAGTTGACCTTGTGAAAGAAACAGAAGAGAAGGTTAGGCAGATACAAAGTAATTTAAAGATAGCTCAGTCCCGACAAAAGAGTTATGCGGATAAACGACGTAGACCATTGGTGTTTAACAAGGGAGATTTTGTATATCTGAAGGTATCACCAATGAAGGGAGTTACCCATTTTGGTGTTAAAGGCAAGTTGTCACCTCGTTATATTGGACCATTTCAAATTTTGGAGAGGTATGGAAAGGTAGCATATCGCTTGAAGTTACCAGAACATCTCTCAACTGTACATGATGTGTTCCATGTTTCTCAATTAAAGAAGTGTCTTCGAGTGTCTGAGCAGAATATTGAGGTTGAAGGAGTGGAACTTGAACCTAATTTAACCTATTCTGAATATCCTATCCGAGTTCTGGATTAGAAAGACCATGTCACATGAAGGAGAACAATCAAGTTCTACAAGATACAATGGAATCAACATTCCGAAGAAGAAGCTACTTGGAAACCCGAAGATTTCTTGCTAGAAAAGTTTCCGAAGTTTCTTGCGTCAATATAGAATAATGTTAGTTGAGCTCTGTTGTTACGAATCATGTTTTGTAAAAGGATCTGAGCTGTTTTATGGCTAAGTTTGGAATGTTTTTGGATTGACACATTTCCTTTTCCATTACTTACCCTCGGACTTTAAATCTTGGGGCGAGATTTCTTTTAGGGGGATGGATTGTAGCACATCGGGTGTTTAAAAACTAAAACCTGCCATGTCATCATATGCAGTGCACATCATTCATGTGTTAGTGAAAACTTTGATATGCATATACTAAAACAAGTTTACCTTTATGTATATGTGTTGACTTGTATGGTTTGAATCAAGTTCAAAATCTTTGTATTGCTTTGGAATTTCCGAAAACCCTGATTTTTAGTATTTAAATTCTACCCTAAAAACCTAATTCAAAATCTAAGCACATTTTGGGGTTGAGCCTAAAAGCAAAAGTGAAGAGCTTGTCAAGTTGTACAAAGTTTATTTTTGGAGTTTTCAAAGTTGTTATATAAAATTTGAAGTAATTTGGAAAGGCAAAATGTGCTTAAAGTGTCCCCTTTTGATTTTAAACTTGCATTTCAAAATGTAGACATAATTTGGGTATGGTTATTAAATAAAAGTTGTAGAACTTTGAATTTGGAACAACTTTTATTTTTGGATATTTTTGAGTTACCATACAAATTTGGGAGTAATTTGGGAAATTAGGCGAGTGGCAATTCTGTAATTTTGGTGAACAGTACCTGCGGGCAACACCTCACCGCCGGCTACCTTCTTCTGGCTTCCAGTCATGCCCCTGGCCTTCTTCGGCTTCGCGCTAGCATGAGCAGGCTACTACGAGTCATCTCCTTGCTTCTTGGCCGCTCTATTAAGCTTGTGCCGTCGCCGTTTTTCTCTTTTCTTCTTCCTCTGCTTTTCCCATCGCCACCGCCCAACTCCGACGAGCCCGTGTTGTCACCGTAGCGCCATTCCAGTCGCAGCAAAGCTCTTCATTGCTCCGCTTGCTCCTTGCGCACCCAGCCGACCAGCTCTCGAAGCTTGACTCCACCGGGAAACTACAGAGCGCGCCCTTCTTCCTCGCGGCCGGCAACACCGCCATCGGGTGCGCGTCACCGTGGCCAGCGCTCCACGATGCGTATCTGTCCTTGTTTAGCATCCCTTCAGCTTTGCCATGTTGCCATGGTGCTTTGTGCCCTGTTGATTGACCATTTTGTCCACCGCAGCCACTGGAGCACCGTCGCCGACGTTATTCGTGCCGCCGTGATTGCTGTGACCGACGACGAGCTTCACCGTTGCTTCTCCAGTCCTGTTTCCTGCTCAAACGTGTTTGGGGTGAGCTCCTGGTCCTTTCCTAGCGCTTAGTTTAACCGCTACCGGCCTGGTTTCGTCGGCGTAGCGCAGCCGTGCCGTCGTGGCCGCCATGACCGGCGTCAAGCTCGAACCTCGCCGTAATTAGTCTAGTAAGTGCCACCAATCGACGCGCTGTGATGTGGGGAATGTGGTAGTGCATTGGCCCTGGCCGGAGACCTCACCGGTGGCGAGTTACCGGCGGTCAAACCGCGGTCATCGCTGTTGAACGCGGGAGGAAGACGCTGACATGTGGGACCCCGTTGTCAGTGACCGTTATTTGAAAATGGATTTTTCTATTTTGCAGAATTGAATGAATAGTGCTATGATTTGTTATTTTTGTATAGAATTAATTAGAGCTCCAAAAATTATGAAAATGTTTGTGTGATCTCTCTGTGATGTAAACTATTTAGGAAAAATATTAAATGTTGATTTTCAGTACATTTTGAATGTGATAAAAATTGTTCTAATTAATTAGTAAATGAGCTTCCATGTTCTTCTAGGCTTTATTATTTATCCAAAAATTATGAAAATTGTTGTGCCACTTAGTTATCATGTGATAAGCCTTCATAAAAATTTTGAGCTCATTTGGAGAAAGTTGATTTATTTCATAATTTGGAATTAAATAATTAATTCATAAAAGCAAATAGTAAACCTTAATGACTTAGGTTTTGTTTGAATTTTGGATTGAGTGATGACCTTGGGTCATTAGTATAAAATAATTCTTGATACTTAAAGTAAGTGTTTGAGTTTTTTGGAAATGTTTAGTAGTTGTTGGTTTGCAACTGTACCGCGAAGGAAAGTTGTATTCGAGTTATTAATTGTTGCATTCATTGTCGAGCATCATGTTTCATATCGCGCATCATATTAAACATGACATTGTTACTACGTGTAGTGAACGAAAGCGAGAACGTGGTAGTGAATCAGGTTGAGGAGGAAGTTAATCCGTCTGTTGAGGTCATGTTTGATAATTGTGGAACGTCTTTGGAACCTGACTTTTCCGTCAACCAAGGCAAGCCCCGGATGCATTTAAACCTACCTTGTATTTTACAAGTTTTTATGGCTTTTGCTTTTCAATATTGCATTAAGTGATAGGAGTTGAGTGGAAACCTAATTGGTGCATCACCAACCTTGTTTTTCAATATCAACCTTGTTACTCATTTCTATCCGAGAATTGCTTATTTATGCTTAGCCATGCTTAGAACGATACAAGTCGGGTGATCACCGGTCACCTGCGAGATATAAATGGTTTCTTGGTTACGACTGGTTAATTATGGGATCATGAGATATGAGCATGTGGAGTAATAAATCTAGACCGGGCGGACTCGGTGTATGGGAGCCACAAGACATGGAGGTCTTGTGAGCGGGTTCTTTCCGCCTGTGTCGATTAAGACATATCCGTTGTTGAATTGCATGAGGTGAGACTTTGTAGTACCGATCACATACTCCGGTAAGCCTTAAATTGGCTATTCTATTACGAGAATGGCTACTCGCGCACTGGAAGTGGAGAGATAGCGAGAGTAGCGTGTACCCACGTGGCCATGGGCTGGAATGGTGGAGTACTGTATTCTCGGGTGGCGCGGACCTATTCTTGTTTTAGAGGATCTGAGGGTGGGTTGGTATATGTAGGTCCGGGACCTGCATATGTTGTGTGGTTGGGAATCTCCAGCTAGGTTATAATCGGTTTGAATCGTCGTTGCTCCTCGATTATGGAGACTCAACTCATTGTTCATCATCGTAGTTAATAACTGAAACTTGAGCTGGTTTTGAGAAAGAGTTTGATATGAAGTTCATGATCTCATTACGGATCATGGCAGATTCATATATGATTTTGAGACAGATTTACATGTTGAATAAAAGAATCTTGTTAGAAAGCTTTTACGCAAAAGAACTTTGTTTATTGCTAAAGCCATATCTTGAATCCCTGAGCCTGCATTCCTGAGTCGGATCAGTTTTATTTTGGTTAAGTCTTGTTGAGTACTTTTGTACTCAGGGTTCGTTGACCCTTGTTGTAGGTGAGCCTCATGAGCAGGTCTGCTTTGGACCGTGCTGCATGACTCTTGTTCAAATCGATGATGATAAGTAATTGTGTGACCCTTGGGCAGGGTACTTATATTGTGTGTTTTTATTATGTTACTAATGCCACTCCACTACTATGGTTTGTAATAATTATCGAACTTAGTTTGTATGGTTTGAAACAACTGGTTTGTAAACTAAGTTATTGTAAGACTTTCGCTATTTTACTCTGATGTAGATATTTGAATAAATGTTGTAATACTGCAATGACTCTGTAATGGGATCTTGCTCGGAAATCGTGGATGATTCGGAGTTCTCCGAGGACATTCGACAGTCTTTTTAAGTTACCGGGAACATATGCATAGTCGTCAAAGGTCATTGGACAGTGACAGATGCATATGGACCCTATAATTTAGGAGATTCTGCCACAAACCCCCCCTTATCTATGACGAAATCGGGTATCATCACAAAAAAATGTCACAGAACAGCAAAGGGTTTCGTCACAGATTACTCGTGCGACTGTTCCTGCTCGTCTGTGACGATCTTATTCAGAACTGTGACGAAACTGTAGGATGCTCGCCGAGGGCGACTTCGACGGCGATGGCGCGCTCAGTGAGATGGAGTTCTGCCTTCTACGTCCTCATAGTCCGCACGCCGGCACGTGCTTGCCTTTTGCTAGTCATGCTCATGCCATGCTCGATGAAATGTCAACAAGAAGAGAAAGGTGAAAGTTTGGCGGTAAGGCTACCAAACTATGGTGTAGAGTAACCATACCCATTTGAGCCACAAATCAGACACAATCTCAGTTTATCCGGGCTTGTTTGGGCTAGTGAACCAAACACATATAGTTGCACCATAAAAACCATACTCAGGCTGGCCAGAGCCAGGCCGACGAGCCGTCCTAGGCAGGTGCAGGTTACCAAACACGTCGTAAAGCAGCGAGCCTCTCCCACACCTAGCCCGTCGCCAGCGTTGCCTTCCTCTACCGCCGCTCTCATCCGTCCCCGGTCCCTCTCTGCCCCCTCGTACGCCCCCTCCCCAATGCCTCCATGTCAGAGTTCCGCAAGCGACAAGACTCATCACCTCTCCTCCTCTGCCGTCGCCTCCGTTGAGGACGCGAATCTCCTCTCCCTCTGTCCCCTCCTGGGACTCCCACTAGGTAGGTCCTCGCTGCTCGCCGCACCCCCTTTCCCCTCCCTACTCGTCTTAATAAGTTTTTTTAAGAATCGTCTTAATAAGCTAATAATTAATAAAATGGTTATCTACTTCCTGAATCTGTCAGCCAAGCATAGAAAGAACTTATTTCTTTGGACATCTAAGAAACAGACCAACTGTGCGAAATCCAAAATATTGTAGGCGACACAGGCACGGCAACCCCACTTGTTAGTGATAATTACTGCACCATGTCCCGTAGCACTGTAGCAGTACTACCCGATACAAACGATTGAACCACATGTAGATGCAAGCTGCCATGTAGTCCTGAGAGGCTTACAAGATCACGATTTTATTCATCGCCGAGAGATTTCTCGCAGAATGCTTTGTGACGTGTCTAATTGATTGCATTCATGGTCACCGGGACAGGGTAGTGGTGCCTTTCTCTGGAACTATGTCACTATGTCAGTATTTTCTCCGATTAGTTCACTCCCATACAGGAATACTGCATTCCTTCAAACTTTTTTTTCCTCAGAACCACATAAGAGAACTACGTGTCATTTTATTAAGAAGAGCATTCCTTTTAACTTATCGGCACCATTTGAACTTATCGGCACCAATTTTTAAGAGAGATGCCAGGGCCGAGCCCGCAAAAATTGAGGCCCTATACCAAACTATAAAATGAGGCCTTATCTCTTGATAGACAGAATTATAGTAATTATTATAAATTCTACATACATATCATGCAAATGTATTAATCTCTTGGAACACGATAAATAACCATATATACGAAGGATAATTATAGTTTATAATATAATGATTGTTCGAAAAAACATTAGTTCATATAATGTTATGAAGGACAATAGAATTCAAAATTGGGGAAAAGATTAGAATTATCTAGTACTCTCTCCGTCCAGAAACGAGTGCAATTTTAGCATAGTTAAAAGTTAAAATATCTCAAGTTTGACTAGCTATATATAAAATACATCAATATTTATGATATCAAATAAATATTATTAGATTTTTCATGAGGTATACTTTCATAATATGTTTATTTGAGCATTAATATTTTTACTTATATATTTGGTTAAATATATTAGACACTTTGTACTCCTGACTCATATGTACTCCGTAGCATGTAGTATGTAGTATCGGCTAGTTTTCGATGCTAATACATGATGGTAGTTTATGCCATGGGCTTGAATTGATCCCCAGCTTCTAGATAGGCGTAGCTGGTAGTCATTAGTACTAGTTTGCATGCGCCTGATGATAAACTACTATAGTGATGACCGGTAGCTGATACATCAGGATTTGGGGGGCCCTAAAAATCATGGGCCCCGTTCCCACCCACCGCTCGCACGCCTCTTGGCTCGGGCCTGAGAGATGCTAAACGCTCAAATGTCAAATGCCTGAAATCTGGTAAAACTCAGTGGACCAACATGAGCCACATGGTGAGCATCTGATGGTGACTGTACTCTCCCGTGCCGCCTCGCCATCCTCATGTCCGGCAGCGACCCGCATCAGCCGCCACCGTGCTAGCCCATCCAAGCTTTTAGTTCCCTGCCACCAGCATCACCGATCACCAACCACTGATCTTCCGGCAGCACAGCTAGGAGGTAGCAGCAGGGCTGGTCCTTGAGTTTCTGTGGACCTCGAACGAAACTAAAATTTGGGATCCTTTTTATTTTATATAAACATGATAATACTACTAAGTACTACTTATTGCTAGGTATATATATTCACACATATACGGAATGTTACTATTCATATGAAATAATTTGTATATACATATTAAAATGCCTAAAAAATTTCTTCTAACATTCCTCGATGCGAAGTCATCAATGATGATGTCATTATTAATCTCATCCAACAAACGCTTCTCAATTCATAATGTTATCAATCCATTTAACCTCTCTTATCACATTGTAGATCTCAAATAGTTTGCAATTTCAAATAATATCAATACGCTAGCCAAAAAAAATATTCACAAAGATTAAACAATTATACACTACCTTAGGGAGTCATGTGCCTAACACATTGAATATTTGAATACTCTAGCGTCGATCGTACTCCCTCCGGTTCTCTAAAGCAAGTCGTTTTGAGGTTGTCTTAAGTTAAACATTTTAAACTTTGACTACAAATAACTTCTTTTGGGTTGAGTTTGAAAATATAAAAGTGATGTAAGTAGATTCATCTCGAAATGTACTTTCATAAAAGTATATATTGACTATATTTTATAAATATTTTATAGCAAAAAGTTACCGTCAAAGTTATTTCTTAAAGATTGTGTCCATGTCCAAAACGACTTGTTTTAGAGGTTAGGGATGACAGACATTCATACGTGATTTGTTGGTTGCTGCTGCCTGCCTGCCTGCTGAAAGCATGGCTGCCTGGAATACGTCGTCGCCCTATGCGGATCACCGTTCAGACGTGCTCGGCCGGCGACTCGCTGCCTGGCGGCGGCGGTCATTTGCTGGCATCACCAGTCATACATGGCCCTTCCTCTAACGCAAACTTTAACTAGCGACATGTCGCGCTCCTGCGCAAGCGCGCGACCTCGCCCACACGGCCTGGCCTGCCTTTGAGTGACCCGTACATGGGCCTGGCCTACCTGCGGGAACATACACACGTGGCATTGTTTGTCTAGCGCCATGCATGCAGCGGTTCAGGGGATCTCCTTGCTTTTCTAAGCGTATTTATTTGGCTTTCTTCCTTTTAAAAATACAATAGCTTTGGGCCCTTACTCTTGTTTTAGGCCGCTACTCTTTGTTTTCAAATATTTTGTCTTAGTTGGTAGCTAGTTTACATTGTTTTTACATTAATTATTATTCATTTTGCAATATATAAGTTGTAACAAACTCTAACTGCCAATTCCATCCATGTAATTTGCTCTTAAAATACTATAATATAGGGCTAGTACCTTTATGTAAATACTATATAACAATTTTATTATATTCTCATGATAACAATCCATGTGCATATTATATAAAAACTTTAGTATATTTTTAGAGCAGCAACTTTAGTATTATATGGCAGTAACTCCTTGATAAATCTCCTAGCACATTTTTATATATAAACTGCTACTAAAATATATATTTTTTGGAACATATGCAAGTGGGTTCTAGCTTTTCTTTGTCTCGTCATGTAGAACACACCGATGCAGACAAAATTTAAAACAGATACAACGTTCAAAGTTATAGCAATTCAAAAAAAAATGTTTCGTTTTTTTTATTTGCGTCGGCCACCTGGGACCACACGCTGAAAGTGGCAGGCAGGCAGGCAGCAGTGTTGGTCGAGGGCGCATGCAGCCTGTTGCATGTCCAAGTGGGTCGCGCGCAGGGTCGCTGTCCGGGGGTCGCGCGCTACCTTTACGTGCGACGGGTCGCGCCGTAACCGCCTCCTTCCTCTAAGACTGACACCGCCGTGATAAAAAAAAAAAAACTGACACCGCCACCCCCTGCCACATAGACAAACACACCGGGTGAGCTGAAATCCCACAATTTCTTATTTTCTCGAACAAGAACTAAGTATCATTATATTAAGAAGAATAAAAAGAGGAAAGAAACCCCGTACAACACCACACACTCACGCCTTGGACTCTAGGAGAATAAATCCCGCAATTTCAAACGCCTAAAGCATAGGGTTGTGTTCTTTTAAACTGCTAATCATTATTGTATTATTACTCTGTTGAGTAGCAGCCTGTTCAGCTGGGGCTGAAACGATCGTATACGATGGTTGATTATTACTGTTGGCTGGTTTGGTGTGAGAGAAAAATACTGTTATGACTAGAAATTTACGATCGTTTACGACCCAACGAACAGGCCGTAGGTTGAGAAGGAACTGAACCGTGGCTGCATGTGGACTCTTTCGCATAGTCGAAATCATGATGTTCGAACTATTGATCGGTGGCTAAATGTTGTGCTATCATCTGGTTTTGTATTGATCAGGTGAGCAGTACTACCAGTTAATTGTTAAATGATGCAGTAGTTGAATTTCTACGAACTTAGCTACGTATTTTCGTTTACCTGTAAACGGAGTTCACTTAATGGTTTCCATGTTACACCAATTGCTGTCCTGGCTTACAGTTCTGTTATGAAAATGAAATGAGTGTGTGATCTGAATGTTAATAGTTTGCTGTGAGCACTCCTTTTTTGCGGATGTTTCTCAAGAACACTGTTAGTGTAAATTGGCCATCGAACACTATCACATTGAGTACATTTGATCAGTGTCCTACAACAAATAAAATAAAAATTTGGAAGTTTTGCTATAGGGCACCAATGATGTTCTAAACCATAACAGTGTCTTTAAGTAACAGTCATTATTTATATAAGTGTCCCACTATAATTTTTGCCTTGTTAAAATGATTATATCGGTGGGCTGTGGTTACCACACTTTTTTTTTGCAACATAACTGAAATTACTATTTGTTCTCTAATTTTGCTCCAGCTTCACCAGATCGTTTGGAAATCTATATACTCTTTATAAAGTTAAACCCTACTAGAGAATTTTTCTCTTCATACAAGGTGTCTACATCATTCCCCACTAAGTGACCACATTAGATATTCTATCTCTTCATGTAAGGTGTCCACATCATTCCCCACTAAGTCCATGTCATCCCTTATTAATTACATAAAAATATCCACGTCATATCTATCATGTGCAATACTTTTAATCTTTAATTTATGTATTAACAAGTCATCTACATACGCTATTTGTTTCATCACCTATTTCTCTATAATGTAATCAAATATTTTATTAGTTTTTCTTCTATTAGCTTACTGATTTTTTACTAAATCTAATATAATAAAATAACACGCAAATCAAATTCATATATATACACAACATACGAAATACCATATATTAATAATGCTATGTATATAATAGATTTATTTTAAAGAAAATCTCACGGCAACACGCGGGGTATGCTTCTAGTATGTTATGTGTTATGCTGGTTGTGGTCTAAATTGTATGCATCATATTCCATAACTTATCGATTTGTGATCAAGGAACAGCTTCAATAATAGAATGGAATAGTAGTTAAATATTATTGCTCACTCCATAAAATATTACATTGAACTCTAAAAGATGCACTCTTTCCGAAAATATCACTTAACTGAAACTGTGAACTTTAGTTTAATAACACTGAAAATTACTCTTTCTTCTGAGTTCTGATTGTATAATCTTTGGATAATTATGCCCCTGGGTTTTCTTACCTACACCCTCCTGTATCCACATCACCTTACCCGTGGACAGAGGGAGGTAGAGACTTTAAGTTCAACAGGGGATGTTATGTTCTCTATTAACCTATTTTTCATATCTAATTTGATTGTGAATGTTAGTGTTTTTTGTGGATGATGACAGAGTATCTGACGATGTATTTGAAGCACCTCAACATAAGCTGGAGCGAAATTTGAACCACTAAGAGAAATTTTATCTGGTGTAGAAAATTCAATCGATGTTGACTAATCGTTAGAAAGGTCACCCTGCTGCTTGATTTCTCCCTCATGTAACACCATAACGTTTCTTCTTTGCCCCTCCCCTGTTTTCTTTTGTTTCCCCTGCCACCCATCAGACACTGATCGAGCTGATAGTATGTAGCCTATGTAATGCCTGGTCATTTTGGCCTGGCGCCATTCATACCCTTTCCCAAATGTAGAATAAGGTGGGATTGCACTTCCACCCCTCTTGGATTTTCTCGATGAAAAAAAACTAATCATTAGGGATGCAAAGTTTTTATTTCTCTCGGTCATTCATTTGACACAAAACTAATCTGTATTTCGGAGCAAGAAAAGGTGGAACAAAAATGATAGCCTTCTAGAATTACCTAATGTGTACCCACTTTCACCCCTACTAATCATATTGCCATTGGAGTGCAACATGGTCGCTTGTTCTGTTGTGCGGTTTAAAAATAGATTAAGTTTCACTTAGTAACTCATGGTTCTAGTTGTCATGTGGAACTCGCACCTAAGCAGTTCATGTCTTGCTCTTCTCTACTGTGTACTCTAATACTTGTCATGGAATCTAACTAATCAATCTTTATTAAAATGTTGTGATCAATATATATTTTGATTAAGTTGTGTTTGCTACTTTCTGTTTTGATTGACACCTTATTCGGGGTTGGGTGGCTGATATGAGGCCCTTACAGTGCAAGTATTGGTGGAGACCGTCAAATTTGGGATTTAGTAGAGGGTTAAGTCCAATTTACACCCTCTAACTTGCAGCAAAGTTTGCATTTCAACCTCGAACTTCAAAATCGGACAACTTTGGCCCTCCAACACTCGAAAAAGTTCAACTTGCGTGTGAACAGTAACTTTTGATATTTTCAGGAGCGTCAGAATTTTATATTATTTTTTCGAGCATCTTAACTTCCTCAAATGAAAAAACTCAAAACTACAAAGTTGTAGATCTCATCGAGGTCTACAATTTACATATAAAAATTATCTTTATCCGACATCGTATTGAAGGGTTTTCTATTTTTTGAAATTTGAGTCTCATCACGCGATAAAATATGGTGCTGAAATTTTATATTATTTTTTCGAGCATCTTACTGTCCTCAAATGAAAAAACTCAAAACTACAAAGTTATAGATCTCATCGAAGTCTACAATTTACATATAAAAATTATCTTCATCCGACATCGTATTGAAGGGTTTTCTATTTTTTGAAATTTGAGTCTCATCACGCGTGAAACAATTTTGTCGTGTGATGAGACTCAAATTTCAAAAAATAGAAAACCCTTCAATACGATGTCGGATGAAGATAATTTTTATATGTAAATTATAGACCTCTATGAGATCTATAACTTTGTAGTTTTGAGTTTTTTCATTTGAGGACAGTAAGATGGTCGAAAAAATAATATAAAATTTCAGCACCATATTTTATCGCGTGATGAGACTTAAATTTTAAAAAATAGAAAACCCTTCAATACGATGTCGGATAAAGATAATTTTTATATATAAATTATAGACCTCGATGAGATCTACAACTTTGTAGTTTTGAGTTTTTTGAGGAAGTTAAGATGCTCGAAAAAATAATATAAAATTCTGACGCACCTAAAAATATCAAAAGTTACTGTTCACCCGCAAAACCGCGTAGAAGGTTGAAAGTTGAACTTTTTTGAGAGTTAGAGGACCAAAGTTGTCCGGTTTTGAAGTTCGAGGTTGAAATCCGAACTTTGCTGCAAGTTGGAAGGTGTAAATTAGACTTAACCCTTTAGTAGATGCATCTGCCTGGTCCTTCAGCAAGATGTCCTAGATCAACACCGATGGAAACTCTGCTCTTCTGATTCCTACAGCAGCAAGTCACCCTACCAAGCTTTTTTCTTGGGGACTACCAAATTTGCCCCATGGAAACCCTGTGTTTCTCCATTTGTCAAGGCCTAAATTCCATCTTCAGTTACTTCTGGATAATTTTCTCCCTTTTATTTGATTCCGATTGCCAAAGGACTCTAGCCCTGGTGGTCAGAGCTTTCCAGTGGCATACCCAAGTCCTGAGTTCGACTCCACGTGGGAATGAATTTCAGGCTGAGGGTAAAAAAAAACCCTCGTCGGCTGTTTGAAGTTATACACGTACAACTGCGGTGTCTTCAGAGATATGCACGTGGCCCACATGTCCTGGGCACCCTATGGCGTGTCCAAGCAGCCAGCCGTTGGGGGGGTTTTCTCGACCGGGCTAGGAAGAGAATTTCTTCTAACGCTAATGTCGTGGGGGCGGCTTTACCCCCACCCGCTGAGTTTTATTTTTATTTGATTCCGATTCCGATTTTTGGATAAAGATTGCTCCTTGGTAATCATGAGGAGGACTCGTAAAAGCTCCTTGCCCAGATGTTCGCCAAGGAATCTACAAACAATCTCAAGAATTTTGTCGGCACTTATGGCTGGTTTGTCTCTCCTACCAGGGGGTAGTTGCAGCAGTCGCTAGCCCAGAAGATCATTGTAAGTTTTCGGCCTTATAGGGTGAGGCATGGGATCACGGGTTTCTCGGTCGGTTTGACTGAAAGCTTCGTAGTGCAATACCATGGGGCGGTCTTTCCCCACCGGCTGAGTATTTGTTTGAAGTTAGGGTTTGTACATTTCCTCTTTTTTAACAAACGGATACATTGCTCTCCTGCATGTTCCAGAAAAAAAAAATCTCAACAATTTTCAAACTTCAGTTTTAGTTAAGGTTAATATAGATACTAAGCAAAGGATACTAGTGTTTAATACATCCTGTATTATTTGGCTAGTGCCAGCCTTTGGGCTATAGAATCCTCTACCAAATAAGTAGCAATTTATTTGGATGGAAGGAGTGTATCTCTTATTAAATACATAAGACAAGCATTTATGGGACAAACGTCACAAGGTTATCAATGGTAAGCTTGACTGACCTTGAGTTGAACAAAAACTTCCGGGGAGATGTATCTTTGGCAGTGAATAGGACAGGTAAAAATCTACCTAGACAGGTGACGTTCATGAACACTTCAGCTAAATAAATGAGTAGAGATAGCATACATCTTTCTCAAGGGATAGGGGACTACGGGAGTCACTAGTATTGATTATGCACCTCGAATCCCTTTTTTTCTATATAAGGAGGTATCCTTTGCACTAAACTTCGAACAAGTATCGGAGACACTGTCAGGTACTCAGGTGTCTGCAATGGACAACCTCAAAACCCATTCTGAAAATGCTGATCAACCTCATGGGCCACAAGCAAATGCCCTTTCTTTCGCTTTACCAACAGGTCAGGTCTTAGATAGTCATATGATTGGCCAACAGCACACAAATCTGTCATCATTTTGGTTCTCCCTTGAACAGCACAGGCTGCAGTTGGATCAGGTCCTTCAACTCCATGTAAGTGTTTATTTGCCCACCATTTTGGTTCTTAATTTTACCCTGATGTTGTCTAACTTATGCTCCTTATTTCATTTTTTTTCTTGAAAAAAATCAGAACGAACAGTTGCGGGTGTCACTGCAGCAGCAAATATCTATGCAGAACGCAACTCTTCTGAACCTTGTGGAATCTGTGACAAGAGATGTGCTGATGCAAAAGCATGATGAGATAGCCAGACTGCGAATAGAGCTGCAGAAGAAGCAAGAGGATCTAGAAACAACACTACATGATAGAGATGAGTGGATGAAGGTCGCTATGGCTGCATATGAAATTAGTCAGACACTTATCCGTATGCTTCGTACCGTGCAGCTGGAAGCGAATTCGCATGTTTCATCTAATGATCTAGATGCTCCAAGTTATAGAGGTGAAGCATCGAGCATGGCGAGAACAGCAGTGGAGACAACACAGCCCAATCTGATCTGTAAGGTTTGCAACTCTGGTAATGCCTGTATGCTTGTGTTGCCATGCCAACACCTCTGTGCATGCAAGCCGTGCGGAGCCTGGCTTGCGGCATGTCCAATCTGTGGTGCTGTGAAGACTGAAGCTATCGAGGCTCGATTTGTTTGTAAGAAGTAAAAACACCAGAACAGCAATCAGAATCCATTGTTTCGGATGCGTCTTATAAGGGCATGTCAGATTTCCTTTCTGTGTTAGGTTGTAGCCTTGTTCTGTTATGCTTTCTCGTATAATGTTCTGGTAGTCTTCATACTGATGCTATGTTTCTGGATTCTCAAAATGCTTTGGTATAGTTGCCATGGTGTCTTCAGTTACTATATGTTTCGAAGTATCTGTTCTTTCTCAGATGGAATTAACTTCCATTGAAGTATTGAACCATGGTCTCAGAGGAATCACGGTTCACCAGATTAGGGACAGAGTCTAAGTTGCTCTTGAACAATTGGTTGGCCAAAGTGCGCAACTTTATTGCTCTTGGGCAGTCTCTTCCATGGCTGCTCCATTTCTCTTGAGACGCCTATGCACAATCAGATGTCATGTGCCTGATTATCAGAAGTGAAGTAACACGACGTCCCGTCTCTGTTTCTCTTTCTCTTACAGTTAATTTTTCACCTCAATCTACCCTAATGCATGTAGATTGAGGTGGATTGAAGTGCAAGTAAAAAAAAATTTGCAGGTCTGTAAGGACGATTTTCGATTTCACCATGAGACCAACGTTGGGTTGAGATTGAGAGGGATAACATTTGATTTCACCACGAGACCAACGTTGGGTCCGGATCAAAGTTTAGAGTGCACTATTTTTTTCACTTAACTTATATATACTTAAGCATGAATTTATCAAGAGGAAATAGTTTATATGACAAAAAAAACGTCATGTTGGTTACCATTGCGTTGCTATCTTCTTTCACAGGTTCTGTTGTTATCTTCTTTCACAGGTTCTCAGTCTGTCAGGGTGTCGAGGCACTGGGCCTATGTACCTTTTTTCTCCTGTTTTTTCTTTCTTTTGCTGTTGTGTGTCTTAGGAACCGCTGTGGTAATCCTAGGATTACTGGGGTGTCCTTGTACCGTTTCAAACTCTACTTTCTTTTAATGAAAAACGTACCATCAAGGCCAATAGGCTAACTTACATCAACTAGACAGCCAAGACAGAAGAGGTATACGGCAACTGGATGATGATCTACGGTAGTTCCTACTGGTGCCAGATAGAACGCGTGAAATAAATGTGGGGGAAACGTCACTGCAGCTACTGCTTAAATAGCCAGAAGCAACAGTTTTAAGGAGGCGCTGACCAGATGGGACAATTTAGGATGTCTGCATGACTACATTAGCTGGGCCGAGGAGAGGATGGAGTGATGCTCCGGTTGGCCCACTCAAGAAGGAATGCAGGGTGGGGTGGGGTGGGTGGGTGCGAGCGAGCAGTGAGAGGGGTTTTGAGCCCATGCTACTCATTTTCTTTATTTATTAGTTTCAGCTTGATTTCAAAAAACAAGCTATTTATATTTCCCAAAAGTGTTTTGTTTTAATTTACATGCAGATAAACTATGTAGGCAGAGATTTTTACAAGAAAGAAAAATCCTGTAATTCAATATCGTGCTTGTATTGTTTGAGTGCACACAAGGCTTCTCTTTGTGTAAATAGCCGGTTGTTAATGATAAAGGTATTCTTTTGCTGTTAGTGATCTCATGCTTTTCTTATCTTTCATCTAATTCAAAATTAAGAATAACCCTCAAAATACCAGGATGTCGCTTCCTACGTTTATTTTTATTTCCTTACCAAAAATGTTTAATTTTAATCACCTAAAAAGCAAAGAGGCGTTTTGAAAGATACATAAAATTCAAATTATTTCTCAGTCGTTGCAAAATTATCAATGGGTTCAGTTTATTGTTATATATTTGAAATTTCGTTAATTTCATACAGTGACAATAATAGCTTGTGGATTATTAATTTATTTTGAGATTAAAAAATAGTAGAAAATTTTGAAAGGACTGTTAGATCTACTAAATGAGAATGAGGACCAACTAATTTTTCGCTGAAATTTGGCTTATGCTGATGCTTATGATGATTTGTTTTGAGAGAAAAACACCGTTTGTTCGCTTAAAAGTACTGTTGAAGTAGTGCTGAAGAACAGGACGGTTCTAGACATTGGTTCCTTATAAGAGAAGTATATGACAACCGGATGACAACCTACAATATGGTTGAGGAGTATCGATGATATATAGGGTGTGGTGCTAGGTTAATGAGGAAACAATAGCCGGAATAGAGGGAAACGTCACTATCGATACTATTTATTAAATGGTAGGGAAGCAGAGTTTTGAAAAAGGGGTTGACCATAACACGACAATTTTAGAGTGTTTGTCATAGTTATGAAAACAATGGTCCTATAATGTTATTTTTGTGACTTTATGATCTAAGTTTATTGGGTTGATTCCACAATTCTAATAAGTATATTTTATGATTGTACGATCATATTAGTTACAGTCCTATCACAGTACCATCAAAGTTCCGATCTGATTTAGGGTCAAGATTTTGACAACCTTATTGTCTATGGTAGCTAGACCGAGGCGAGGATGGCGTCAAGCTCTGGTGCATCTACTACACACCACATTGTAGACATGGAGATTCCCTCAAGGTTTAGAGAAAACTAGGAGATTTTTTTTCTTTTTGCCCATGCTATGCATTTCGTTTTTATCTACATTCCAAGTTGATGTGACAAGTCTAGCAATTTATTTCCTAAAAGTATTTGTTTTAGTTGCATTTAGTCAAACTATTTAGGCATACTTTTCAAAATAAGGAAAATCTTGGAATTTTGATATTTTGCTTGCGTTGTTTCATGTAAACGTGATTCTTTTGTTGTTAATAATATTATACTTTTTTTTATAATTCCTACTATATTGGTTTATGCAATTGATTTCATATACTAAGGCCCCGTTTAGTTCCACCCAAAACCCAAAATTTTTTGCGCAGTACTCGTCACATCGAATTTTATGGCATATGCATGGAGTACTAAATGTAGACGAAAAAAAAACTAATTGCACAGTTGGATGAGAAATCGCGAGACGAAACTTTCGAACCTAATTAGTCCATAATTAGACACTAATTACCAAATACAAACGAAAGTGCTACAGTACCCAAAACCCAAAAAATTCCGGATCTAAACGGGGCCTAACATCATTTGTATATTAAGAGCAACTCCTAGGATATATTTGGAAATTGCTTCAAAATTTCAAAACTAAACTACGATTAGTAATTGCTCATGTTTCTTTCCTTCGAAAAATATTTCATCTTCTAAAACCAATAGAGTCAATTTTAAACTTCCATACTAACATCGTTTCTATGTTATTAAGAGTAAGTCTTAGGATGTATATAGAAATTACTTCAAAAAGTCTTTACTAAATTATGCTCAGTAATTATTCATGTTTGTTTCCTTTAGAACTATTTCATCTTCTAAAACCAAGGGAGGCATTTTAAAAGTTACAATGAAATTCAAATAACTTTTCGGACGTTCAAAATTCATAGGTTGATACTTGAACTTATTCTTATATACTTTTTTTATTAATTCATCAATCTAGATACAACGCCACCCAAGTCCTAGCTTGCTAGTTTTCTTTCTCCTATTTGTTTCGATCAATCGGTTTCATATTTTTCTATTCATTAACATTAAAAATAGTGGATTGTGGAAACATCCTCAGAACTACTAAAAAATTTGAGGATCAATCCGAAATTACAAGGTTTTATTTATTGATCACCACTTAGCTATTATTGGCAATTGTTGTTTTCTCTATCCTTACTTGTAGTATGGATTTGTGGCTTTTTCCAAGTGTCTCGCTTATAAGCATATACTTTTGAAAGCCATAATAGTAAAGTCTAGTCCTATGTAGTAAATTAAACTTCATTGCACATCAAGTTCAAAATGGTCATATAACTTTTATTTATTGTTGTTTATAGGATTCAAACATCCTAGTTGTTCAGTAAACAATAAGAGGCCGCATGGTATAACTCTAACTCTAACTAAAACAACTTCAGTTGTCACCTCTTTGATGAAATAGTTTTTTCTAGCTCCAACTTCACTAATTAGAAAATTGTTTGTTAAAACTTCTAGTAGATAAAATGGATGAAATGCCCATTATGCTCTTCAATTTTTCTCTCTTTCTTTTTTCCTTCCTTTTTCTTCCTTTATTTATTGCTCCTTTAATAGTTTTTTTTAATTTCTCCTCCCATTTATCTCTTCCTCTCCCATTTCTATCTCTCTCACACCCACCAAATCTGTCGTGCTTCCTCACCGACCTCATCTCCCTCGCTGCCTCATCTCCCCTACCGCACTCACCCACCTCACTTACCACACCGCGCTCACATACCCACGGCTTCCACATCTCTATCCTATTATCGCACCTTGTCTTGGCCTCCCGCTCAAGACTGACCGTCGTCCGCTGAAAACTCCGTCTCAGCCTTGACCGTTGTTGAACGCGTGGTCACGAGCCATTGCTACCCACGAGCACAAAAGGTCATCTCCATATGTGCCCTGCAGGTTGGAACCAAGTGAAGCTTGTTTTTTTTCGCTCCACCTCCACCCACGAGACTCTAGTTATCGCGACTTCAGGAGCTTCACGCCCGAAGTTGTTTCTGCGAAGGCCATTTTCGTTGGCGTGGCACAAAAATTGAAGCTGTTTTGGAAACTATACCAAACACACCTTAAGTTCAACCATGGTTCCTTCAAGAAAATAGAAATAGAAAAAAAGATGAGTAAAATCCACTATAGGTCCTTGAACTTGTTCCGCAATGTCATCAAGGTCCATGTACTTAGGAAACCAGGTTTACAGGTCCTTTAACTCGCTAAATGTATCATTTACATCCAAAACCGGGTTTGAGAGGCTGTTTTGTCCAGCCTGGACTGCCACGCTAGCCTGCAGGTAGAAAGGGAGGGAAATCTCCCGCCATTTTGTTGGTTGTTTTATAGTCTTCCCCCTGGCCATATTGCTTTCTCCCTCCTTTTATGTATGTGGTCCTCATTTCCTCAGCCCCACTCTCTTTCCCCATTCTCATTCTTCTCCACCAGGCACCAGGATGCCACGGCTGCCCCTTCGATCTCGAGCTCTAGGAAGCAGCGGCCAAGGTTGAGGCCAGACCTCCCCCTGATCTGGTGCAACAAGTCTGGGAAGGTGAAAGGTCCTTGTTTGATTTTGGTAATTGAGTTACAACCTAGGTGGACTAATTGTGTTTATGTGAGATACACAGGTGATTAGTCTATAGGTATATGTGTGTGAGCAACATATGCCATGAAGGTGAAAATGGCTTAGAAATGTTGCAAAGCTCACACATGTGATGATGAAGGAGCTTAAATGCACATGAGACATGACACTGAGTCATGTGATCAAGGTGGAGAAGATCAAGACAAGACTTGGCTTGATGGACTGGTTGCAAGCATGAAGGGCAAGTCAAAGGCTTTGAAGTGATGGACCGCATGGCGGTGAAGCTTGAGCAAGACTTGGCGTCGATGGACGATGGCAACGGTGAAGAACAAGTAAAGTCAAGATCGATGAACCAATATGATCACATGATGATATGAAGTGGATCATATCATTGTTGATCGTGTTGGTGCATGTGTTGCATCGACATTGGAGGAGATGGAATGGAATGCGCAAGGCAAAGGTATAACCTAGGGCATTTCATTTCACCGGTCATAGGTGTGTAGAGAAGTTTATGACCGGGTTTAGGATAGATGGCCATACTATCAAGAGGGGCAAACTTGTTTGCATATCAGTCATCTAGTGCCACTCGAGTGATCTAACTTTGCATCGTCACTAGGATCGAGTGGCGTGGTAAGTTGAGTGGCTAACATCCTTTGGAAAATGATTGTGAAAAGCTAACACACATACACATGGCGGTGTACACTTGGTGGTGTTGGTACATTTACAAAAGAGATAGAGTTGGAGTTGATGTGGATCAACTTGGTGAAGAAACTCCATCGGCGGAGTGTCCGCCCGTAGAGTGCGGACAGTCCGACGATGCCACCGGCGCCCTACACAGAAAAGATAGAGTCTCACTAGGTGCACCAGACGCTGGCACTAGAAGTGACCGGACGCTGGCAAGGCGCATCCGGTCAGGCTAACGCATGATGATGCAGGAGCTGGAGTTTGACCGGACACTGGGCTGCGTCCGATCACGTGCGACCGGACGCGTCCGGTCAAGGTCGGTACCTTACTATAAATGACCGGACGCTGAAGGTCCAGCGTCCGGTCAGTTGAAGCTGCTGCGTCCGGTCAGAAGATGACCGTTGAGATCGGAAGAATGCCGTTGAACGCAGGTGACATGTGGCTATCATCGGGCGATCGGACGCTGAGGTCCAGCGTCCGGTCAACACGACCGGAGCGTCCGGTCGACCCGACAGTTGCCCAGTGAAGGGGTAACGGCTAGTTTAGCCCTTGGGGCTATAAGTAGAAGTGGCCTTTGGCCATGGCTGGTGCTGAGCACCTAAGGGGACTTAGTGTCTATGCTTGTGAGTGCTTGAGAGCCCTCCATCACACATATGCTTGATAGTGATCATTCGATTGTGTGAGTGAGCGATTCTAGTACGAGTGCATCGTGAGGTTGCATCAAGTGGCACTAGGTGATCGAGTTGCAAGCTAGTGGTGCTTGTTACTTTTGGAGGTTGCCACCTCCTAGATGGCTTGGTGGTGGTCTCCGTCGAAGCCTGCAAGAAGCTTGTGCGGCGCTCCGAAGAAGTGCTTGTGAGGGGCATTGTGCTTGCCCCGTGGGAGCCGCGAAGAGCAACTCTAGTAAAGCGTGTCATTGAGCTACCCTCACTCAAGGGGTAGGTTCTTGCGGCGCCCGACGTGCGGACTTAGCGGGTGATGCTAATTAGCCACCGAACCACCAAGTGAGCGGTCGACACAACGAGGACTAGCGTGTTGGCAAACACGTGAACCTCGGGAGAAAAATCATCGTGTCAACCTTGTTCTTCCCGTTGGTTTGCATCCCCATTACACAAGCTTGCAATTACTTTTATACATATTAAGCTTGTGTAGTTGCTCTTGTAATTAGATAGCTTGTGTAGCTTGCTAATTACCTTCTTGATTGTGTAGCATAGAAGTAGCTCCCTTGCGTGGCTAATTTGGTTTTAGTAACCTTGTTAGTCACATTTCTTAGTTTGTGTAGCTAAGTATTTACGCTCTCTAATTAGGCATTGGTTGCCTTGTTATTGAGCATTGCTAGTGAGCTTAGTTAGCTTTGTGCTTTTGCTTATTAGCATGTGTAGGAGCTCACTTGTTGCTTAAAGTACTAGTGGCATAGGTTTGTGTAACCTTGCTCCTAGAATTGTTTAGAAGAGCTCTAGCTAGCCCGGCACCTTAGTTGCATAATTAGTATCTTTGCAAGGTGCTAGTGAACATATATAGAGGGGTGTAGTCTTGGCTAGACCGATAGTTTTAATTCCGTACTTATTTCGGTTAGCCAACATGATTAAGTTTCAAAAAGGACTATTCACCCCCCCTCTAGTCGCCATCTCGACCCTTCAGAAGGCTGAGGTGGTTGAGTGCCTGTCAATGATGATATTGAATCCAAACCGCATCTTCTTCGTATGCCCCTATCATCAGGTATTGCTTCAATCTTGATTTGCCAGCAGTTCAGTCGCCTTGGAGTTTAATGCCTTCTATTGTTCTTTCTTGTCAAAGGGAAGGATGTGGTTGCCTGTTTTTCTATTGGGAGGCAGACTACATGGATCTGTTGGGCAGGCTAAAATGTGCATAAGAAAAGGAGAGCAGATTCAAGATGTATAAGATGAGTCCAAGGTTGAAGGCTTGCTGAAACTCGAGGAGGAAGATGGAGATGTCACGAATGTGCTTTCTATGTTAGTGGGCACAGCTAAGGTTGTAGTATCATTATATAAGGTCTTGGTACTTCTGTGTGGTTGTGGTGTTGTGGCTTTATTGTGCATTATCTTTGTTCTGTTGAAGAAATGAACAACATTAGAGTGTAGGCTGACAGCCTTAGTGGCTATGAAATGAATGTAGTCAATCCTAGTGCTATGTATGAACTCAATCCTTTGTTATGTATCAATAAGATTTCTTGCAATTCATATGTATGTAAGCACAGATCAGATAAAAAAACATACAATTATTCAAATCAGTTAAACAACAAGAGTGAAAATGTCACTGATCATTACTTCCAAATAACAGTCAGCATCCATACGGAGGTTTGGTGCTACCATAGCATAGAAGCCAGACTTAGATCATTTGACACTTAAAAAGAGTTATGGACCCATTACATATTACACACAATGAGCCCATCTTAAACATGTCACTATCGTTAGTAAACTAACACATCCAACACACAGACCTCACAACAGGTTTGTAACTGTGTGTGTGCCACCAAAAGGTGTACCCAAAAGCTATTAACAAAATGGTTAATGGTTGCACCATGCCCATCAGTTTAGGTTTGGTGCTGCAGCAGAACCAAGATCTGTTGCAGGATCTTTGTTCTTTGGTGGATTTTTCCTCTTCTTTGAAGGTTTCTCTCTGGCAGAAGTGCCATTCTTCTTCTTTGCCTGATTCTTGCTCTTGGACCTTCCTTGTTTTGTTGCTGTGGTGAGGACAAGTGGCCTTGTAGTGGGCTGGTTGTTGTCGATGAATGATGAGGAAGGGAGAGGCCAATGATCAAGTGACACATTCACAGGATCTGCTACTTACAAGAAGATGAAGACAAGTGGCCATGAATTGTGCTGCATTAATCACAATGGAATTGTGCTACAAGTAGTTCACCTATGCTAACATCTGGGACAACATGGTTTCTTGGACCTCCAATGGTTGCACTATGGGCTGTAGGTGTTGTTCTAGCATCACTTCCTCTGTGCCTTGCTATGTATAGGTTGCATTCTCTTCTTCCTTATCTCCTGTTGTTGCTGTAAAAGATGTTGGATGCCTTCTCACTTGTTGTTTTGGCCTGATGCCTACCTTCTTCAGTGGACATCCCTTGGAATTGTGGTTAGGCTCATGGAACCAGGAACAGTGAATGATGATGCCATGCCTAGACATTGAAGGTCCATTTTTCCCTGAATCTCATGGGGTTGCTTCCTCCTAGATTTGGGTGGCCTTCCTATCTTCTTCTCATATATTGGAGGCTCAATATTAGGACCATTCATTTTCATCTAGTTGGTCTTGTCAGAACATGGCATCACATTGAATCCATACACAGCACTATAAGTTTCAGTAGTGTAGCATTGAGGTATGACATCTTCAGTAGGGATCCTTTCATGTCTCAAGCAAGACATGGCATGACTACAGGGAATGACAGTCAAGTTCCACCTCCTGCAGTCATAGTGCTTGTCATAAATTTTAACTGTGTACTGGTAATCTCTATCCTTCACTTCAAAAACACCTCTACCAGTAGGAGAAACATAACAAGTGTTGGCCCACTCTGAGTTCTGGAGAATTTTCTTCCTAATCTTGGGATAGATAGGGCCTAGCCACTTGTCATGAACATCCTGCTGCTTGTTGTACACCCTGTTCATTAATTGGTCTTTGATCTTCATAATCATGTTGAGGATGGTCTTAATGTGACATCCATCCAAGCAAATGATAGGCCAGCAGCCAGCTAGGAACCCCCTTTTGCATGCATCAAGTGAGAAATACATGTGACTAAAATGGCCATCATTGAGACCAACATAGAAAATGCTTCCTAGGTTTGACCTCCTCAGTTCATTACCAAAATCCCACAACAGATTGAACTGCTCAAGCTCATCACCATATATCCTATCCATAGACATTCTCCTTGCCCTAGCTAACTTGCTCCTGGAGGTTGTCAGGTTCCTGTCCTTCTGCACAATCCTTGCAAAATTGCCTAGTGTCATCTTGCTATCTTCTCTAAAGGTCTCAGTGTACTTCTTTGATAGCCACTTGGCTGTGCACCTCTTGAGAACCCATTCCTTCCTATAGTTGTGCTCTCCCACATAAGTTTTGACCATGAATGCCTTAGTTCTATTGTCTAATGAAGCATACAATGTCTAGGGGCAGCCAACAGCACAATGAGCCCCAACACTGCTCCTGTCATTCCTAGGCATCCTAATGTCAACTCTGTGTTTTAGGCTATACTCTATGATGGATTTTCTTAGGAGCTCCACACTAGAGAATATCTTGCCTACCTTAAAGGTTGGATTGACTAGATCCTCAGGGTTGAATGATTTGAACTTCAACTTCACTTGGCCTTCTCCATCGGAGTCATCAGGCAAATCCACATCACCATTTGAACCACTAGATGCCTCATCCTTGGGACTAGATGATTCTCCTTGTGATGTACCAGCTAGTGACTTAGCCTTCTTTGCCTTCTTCCTCTTTCCTAAACCCTCATCCACAACCTCTTCATCTACATTGTCCTCAAATAAGTCATCATCACCATCTTCAAAGTCATAATCACTATCATCATAGTTTGATCCTTCTGTGTCTACTCCCTGATCTTCTTCCTTCCTCGGCAACTAGCTAGAAAAGTCTGATAGCTTCTCCATTAGGTTCTTATCCACATAATTGACCTTAACAGGGCTCACAACCTTGGGTAAATCAGCAACTGGATTGATTACAACATCATCCCAAATGTTGTTGTTACCTATCTGGTTGTACTGATCAAGATATAGCACGAAATTGTTCACCCTACCAATAATTTGTTTCATGACTAAGGTATCATCATTAGATTCAATGATTCTAAGGCCATCATGCAACTGTTTGCTGAGCAAAAGCCAATACACCTTAACCTTGCCAACCACATAATCAAGCTACAATAGGAGGTCTTCTATCCAAAAAAGCACCACAATTCGGCTTCCAAGCCATCTTCCCAAGTGACTTAATTTACCATCAACATAGGTTTTGTTCACACCCTGACCGCATGAAAAAACCCCATGATGGACTCCTAGCGAGAATTTGTTCGAATTGGGACCTAAATTACACAGAGCTTCAGTGAACTAGACAATCCTAACCAAACACCAACTCCATCAAAACCCTAAAATCACTAATTTACCCAACAATCCAACTACATGACAGTAACCATAGACCGTAACATTGACAAAGAACCACTGAAACAAGGCGATTAGGGTTCCGACGAACTCACCGTAGTCTGACGGCGGCTCGCCATCAAGGCGAAACCTGGCAACCATGGCTCCTGCAGCGCCGAAGCCAGCCGCCTACAGGGGTTGCGCCCTCCCTCGTCGTCGCCACAGCAGCACCAGCTGCCTGCGGGGGTCGCGCCCTCTCCCGTCGCCGCCGCACCAGTCTTCAGCAGCTCCGTCCCGCGCGTAGCCAAGTCCCGCGCGTAGCCTGTGCCTGCAGCACCAAAGCTAGCCGCCAGCGAGGGTCGCGCCCTCTCCCGTCACCGCCGCAGCGCTCTGTCCCGCGCGTCGCCACTCCCGTTGTCTCCGCCTACTCCAGGACGAAGCAGGCCCACCAAATGAAACGCAGCACACACGGGGCCTTTTTGCATATTCTGCTCAGGTCCAAGCTGGTCAGATCGAGTCAACCAGGCCAACGTGGCAGTCCAGGCGGGACAAAACAGCCTCCCAAACCCGGTTTTGGATGTAAATGATACATTTAGCAAGTTAAAGGATTTGTAAACCTGGTTTCCTAAGTACATGGATCTGGATGACATTGCGGAACAAGGTCAAGGGCCTACGGTGGATTTTACTTAAAAAAAGATCTTAGAATTCAGGGGATGCTACACTTTTCGTTGATTTCCTTCCGTAGAAATGATAAGAGCAAATGTTTGAAACACATAAATTTCATAGAAATTACACAAAATCTGTTTATTTTTTTTAAAACATAGAAATTGATTTTTTTTTGCCGTGTTACCTAAATTCCTATTCGAGAATGCAGGGAGTAAAGAGCCAATTGAATTTTTTACCATCAACGGCGATGAAAACGGCCTTTACGGTCTCCGCAATGAATTGAATAATATAATCACGCGATTCTAGGCCGTAATCGCTGCGTCTCCGCGACCCATCAACAGATGAGATTATTATAATCGTACAAAGGAAAAGATTTGCACATCCGAAGTACGAACAATCCAAAAGGGTTCCCCAAAGTCCATCCTTCGGTCTTTCCGTCTCCACAAGCTTCTTCATCTTCTCCTCCGTCCTTCTCTCTCCCTTCACCTTTCTTAGCCCTCTCTCTCCCCCCACCCTGACGGAAAGCTGCGAGCTTTCTCTCTCTACCCCAGGGAGGAGAAGGAAGGCAGCTGGCACAGTCTATTGGCGTCGGGGGCCGGCGATCGAGAACTCGGGTTCTTGGTGGGAGGGCGGCCGGTCCATGGCGCAGCGGGGCGAGCTGGGGCGGCAGCTCCCGCTGAGAGGCCCCCTCAAAGCCCTAGAGGCAGACATCCACCACGCTAACGCCATGTAAGCATCCCTACCTCTCACCCTGCCCTGGATTGTGCGCTATTTTGGGCATTTCTCTCCTCGCTTGCGCCTTGGATTATATTTTTCTTATGACCACGCGCGCTGAAATTGGGGAAAGTGCCCAGTTTGGAAAGGCCGTAATTTGTCGACTCCCAGCGTAGGGTGGTAATTTAGTAAATTCACTCCAATTAATCAACGAATAGAGTAATTTTGGGAGTTCACCTGCGGTTATGCTAGGAATTTGGGAAAAACACAATCGGTATGTTGGCCAGCCATAATCCATTGCATTTCTGATGAATGCTTCTTTGGCGTAACGATTTTTTCTCTCTTATGTGTTCTTCAATTCAATGCTGCTGTGATGATTGGTTAGGTTGGACAGTTTCAACTTACTGCTGGTTTGCAAATTCCAGGGCGGATGCCGTTCAGAGGAATTATGGTGGAGCATGTGTGCAGATGAGGCTGTCGTTCAGCTCCCTGGCTCCATTCTTCTTGTACTTCATCCAATGGCTGGACTGCGGCTGCTGTTATGCTCTTCCCAGCTATTTAGGACTGTTTCACATTCTCATATGCAAGGTAAAACTGCAGTATGTAGTTTTGGAATTTGGGCCTGTTATATTTGTTTCTCTGTACAGGAGGCCAGGGTGTCGGGAATTAAATTCTTCATGTTTTGTTTACACAGGTTTATGCTGATGGAGATAGCTCAGTGTCGACATATGAAAGGCGGGCAAGCCTTAGGGAATTCTATGGTAATCTCTAGCCTACATGGGCATTTTCTAACCTCCACATCAATCTGCTTTGGACTTGAACTCTCATAAGTTTCTTGCATTGCAGCAATTATCTATCCTATTCTGCAGCAGCTTGAGAGTAGTTTGATCAAGAGGGACCTGAAGGGGAAGGGTCGATGCAAAGATATAGTGAGTAGGAGAAGGATGGAGGATTGGAAAAAGCTTTCTGGTAAGGATCTGGAAAGGGAGGATGAATGTGGGATTTGCATGGAGGCATGCACCAAGATGGTCCTGCCTAATTGCAGTCATGCAATGTGCATAAAGTGCTATAGAGATTGGTAATTGCCTTTCATAATTTTTACTATCTGTATGTGAATTTGAACAGGCTTATGCAATTTGGATATGGATTCTGAGTCTAATTATAGCGCTATATTTTAGTTGTTTAATAATACAATGTATGCCCATGTGTTATAACTTTTTTTGCCTTCTATTCATAGCTTTGCTTAATGTTATCTTGTTGTTGGTATAGGTATAAGAGATCGGAGTCTTGCCCTTTCTGCCGAGGAAGCCTCAAAAGAATCCGCTCAAGAGACCTTTGGGTGCTTACAAATTACAATGATGTCATTGACCCTGCACATTTAGAAAGAGAAAACGTGAGGCATTTCTATAGTTATATTGACAGCTTGCCCCTAATACTTCCTGATAGTATTTTCTTTTTCTATTATGATTATCTACTATAATGCGGAAGCAACATACATCAAATGTGTAAATTGTGAAAGTAGATGAAATCCATAGATGCATGGCCCTCACTTCACTTTGACCACATGCATGTGTATTTACTCACAGGGTACTAATGTAACATTAATGCAACCATGAATAAAATTGTTAGGAGATATTCATTATATTGTCAAGTGAATGCCTTTTCAATTCTTTCTACCATGCCCATATCATGGTAGATAAAAAAATCTCTTAATTCGGATCCGTCTCAATTTTTTTCTAGGCTTCTGTGAATGAAGCTACCCCATTTTTGTTCATTTTCCATAATGTATTGTTTTAATTGTATCAAGCAAGTGCATCCTGACATGAACATTTTTTAGCCAAGCATTAATTATTCACACAGGTTATTACATTTTATCATTTTGAAATATACCAAGTGTTTATTTGGAACTACAAGAGCAGGTCAACTCTGGTTGTGTTATCAAATTGATTGGACTGAATGAAGAAACAATACTGTATATCTGTTTATATTCAATCATACCTCCTAGTACTTGAGACAGGTCATGGCATGAGAAGTAAATGGCCCTGTTTGTTTCGCTGAAATTTGGCTGCTGCTGATGTTGATTTATTGTGAGAGAAAAACACTGTTCCTTCGCTGAATGTACTGCTGAAGTAGTGCTAAAAAACAAGGTAAAGGTCTTGCGCACAGTACTTACAAAATGCCCTGCTACAAATAATGCACCTGTGCATCTGCGATGTGAAGTTTGGTTTAACGAAATGTGTGGATACGGTCGGTTTTGTGGCAATTTAACATTTTCTTCAGGAACTGTGTTTTCACAGTTGTCAAACGGCGACAACAGGGGGAGCCTCAGGCGCTTCTGCTTCAACGAGATCTTTCTTTGGTCCTACGAGATGAAAAGGGGGAGGTCATTTACATTTTCTTCTTCTAAATAAGCATGGTTGATCATAACGTGTAAGCACGTCTATGCTTTAGAAGTAGCTTGAGAAATATCATTTTTTCGGAAGTGAAATTAGAATCATGGTTCACTTACAAACTTAATTAATCTGATGTATTACTAATAACCTTCATTGTCATCATAGTACATTTCAGTCTTGTCTCTTATCTTTTCTAAAAGGGTTGATAGGTTGATAGTATTTATTTACAGCCTACGGTAATAGAGAAATATTTGGGCGACTTATATTATTCATTAGACTAAAGAGGCCATATATGACCTTTAAATAAAATGGGTTGATTCATGACAAGTTGACTTTTGAGGCCACGAGATTGGTCCAAGGCCAGGTGCGGGTCGGCCCATTCACGCCCCATTCTCATTCCCATCCAATGCTGGAAGGCATTGAGAGGAAGGCGGCTGGACAGGAATGGGCTTTTTTTTATTTGTAGATGCAGTTTCATACAGTGTGGGCTTTTAACAAGATGAAACGTAGGCCTGCTCGTTTACAATACAGTGGGCATGTGACGCCTGTGGGCCATTGCCTGCAGCAGGAGGCCAACATTGTTTTTTTATTATATAAGGCAGAGGAGGGAGAGGAAAAGCTGGGCTCCTGCTCGGAGGTGGCGGTAATGCCATAAATCTGAATGGAGAAAGAAAAAGTCTGTTTTGTTTCCCTTAACTATGGTAAAAGTTAGCTTTTCCTCCTGAAATCTAAAAGCAAAAATAGTTCCTCCTCTATCTTCTAAAACCGGCAACTTGGCCCGTGTCTGGTTTTTCTCTTTTTTTTCTTTCATGTTTATTTCGGTTGAATTATTGAAAAATCATAAAATAGAAAAATTCAATTGTGTTGGACTCCACGTGAGTAGATCTAAACAGTGAACACATGATATGATATGCTTTAGTATAAAGTTTTTGTTGTAACTTTAATCTATGCTTTTCTATAATTAATTCTTAGCTACAGTTTCTCTTGTGTAACTATGGTGAATTTTTGATGGTGGGCTAATCATTTCATGCTTGATCTGTAGACCTAGATAAATGTATAACTCAGTTGTGCATGATCCAATAATCATGAAATTTTTGCTACATGTCAAGCATGCAATAATTAGCCCACCATAAAAAATTCACTATTGAATCACAGAAACTGCAGTTATGAATTAATTACAGAAAAGTATAGATCTAAAGCTAAAAAAAAAATTGCACTAAAGCATATCTGTCGGTGTTTTGTAAACCGGACTAGTAAATTTATATGAATATCGCGTTGCTCTAGGAAGACCATGGTAGCATCCAAAAGATACGATGATTTATACTGGTTCAAGTTAGAGCCCTACGTCTACTCTCAGAGATGATCAAGTGCGTGTTCCTCGCTTTAATGCTCTGAAGTTCTTACAATGAGAGGTGCAAGAATGGTGAAAGAGGTAGGAGAGCTAGAGCTAGAAGAAGGGCTGCCCGAAGGAAAGCTTCGAGAGCCCAGTGAGAATGAGAATGATAGGATCAGATGATCAAGATGCCCCGAAAGGAGGCCCTGGCTGCCCTTATATAGGGTCCGGGCCAGGTTACAAAGAAGGAGGTTCCCTCGATCGAGGGGCCGTGAGCCTTAGGGAGGGGGGCTATCTAACTTGGCTTGTAAGTTACGTTGTCTTGTGGTGCACGTCTGGACGTGGTTGTTGTCATGGTCTTATGCTCACGTCACGACATGGCGTGACGTGGTGCCACAGTGCCCGTCATGGCGGTACTATGGGCATGACGATGTTTCGGCAGCCGTTCTGCACAACGTGGTCTTGCCGTGGTCTTTGTCATCGCCTCCTGATCATCCAGAGGCATCGTATAGGAGTAGGTAGCAGCCCCCGGGTCGTCAATTGTCTTGCTACTTGTGAAGTTAGTGGCCATGATCTCGAGTTCTGAGATCATGGCCTGCATTGGCTTGGATGGCCTCTAAGTCAAGGTCATCATCGTGGATCCTATCCCGTAGCGGGTGGGATCGTACAAACATCTTGTCTGGCCGTATTTGGACTGTGGTTCTCCATACCTGCCATCATCGCTTGGTGGTGTTGTCTTTTCTCTGCTGCGTGGCGTAGGGATGGCGTCTGACTAGGCTGAGGTGACCGTTGTCCCCTCGGTCCTTGTGAGGTTAGTGCGGCGTACTTGCTCCTGTCGGAGCAGGCACGCTTGGCTGGACTCAATCTCTCCCATCCCTTCCCATGGGTGGGGACGGCAAGAGGTCATGAGTTGCCGCGTAACGTGCGACTAAGGCAAGAGGAAGGGGTCATGGCTGACTCCGGCTTTGATGATTGGCCCGGACCGCTTAGCTTAGCTAGGCTTCGGTCGTTCGGGCTTAAGTTTGGCTTTAATATCATGGGCTGTCCGACCTGCTCGTTATTCGATGCCTTGAGACACCCAGGGATCATGACCCCAACAATAGCCCCTGAGCGTTTTTGCGATCTTGAAGTGATCGTGAAAGCACTGAGATGATCGTTCATGAGTTTGTAGTCGTGGCCTATCCGAGCTTCGCCGCTCGACCCCTTGCGAGCTAGTGCGTTCAATGCGGTAGGTGGCTGTTTTGTCCTGCCCTGTCAGGACGCCCTAACGATGTGGGCGCAACTGTTGAGCCCTGTTGTGTCAGTGTGCCGTGTGTCGGGGTTCGTGACCCAGACAGTGCCGAGTGGTCTTGTTGACACTGTACCGGTCCTGCATTTGGGAAGGTCTCATTTTCCTAACCACATGTGGGCATCTGACTTTGGCTGTGGCCTCCCATGGTGCGCCATGCGGTGCAGAGGCCTTAGTCTGCTCAGTCCGCCCTTGGTCCTATAAATAAGGGCCTTCCTCACGTTTGAACCACTTATAGCTACTCCTTCAAACCTTTTTTTAGCCCTCCCGAGAGGCTGAGTTCGCAAGAAAGAGAAGAGAGAGAATTTTGAAGGGAGCCGTGAGGCTCCAAGCATGCGATCTGCTGGGGATCTTTTGCGGTGGCCGGAGGCCGGCATTGCCCCTTCCAATAGCTAGTACTAGAGGGGGACTTGCGAGCAGAGGAGGATTGAGGCGGTGTTTAGGCCAACCGTAGGCCCTCGTGATTCTAGCGCTTCCCCGAACCTATAGGTTTGGGGTCGCTGAAACACGAGCACCAAGGACTACAACCATCTTCCCCTAGAGCCCGCAGGCTACCCCTGGAAGCTACCTGTGGTTTGGGGGAGGCGTTGCCATCCCTTGGTGTCGCCATCATGCTTTTCCGAAGCATGATGGTGGTGGCCGGTGGGTTTGGTCTCGCCCCATCCTCCTCTACCCTACGCATCTCTACCCCAGAGGCTGTAGTGCTATGCGGAGGGGCGCAAGGTGACTTCTCGTCTCTTCCCATCCGCACTTGTAGCAGGCACCTCTAGGGACCCCGACGATGCCGCCTTGGTGACGGCACCGTAGTTCAGTACTTTTCAAGTGGTTCATCTGCTCTTGTACTTTCAGGGTTTGGGTGAAAAAACACTCTTTTTTGCACGTTTGGGTTCCCCTTATGTTTGTAGCGAGCCCCCGAGCTCTAAGATCGGGGTCGTGCTTTTTGACCTAGGGCCGCTGGGATGACTGCTTTGTCATAATAGTGTGGGGAATCGTTTCCCCGACCTCTTTTTGTGTGGCCGCGGGGTTTTTTATGATCCTGCATTGGCTCGTAGGTCTTGGACCTTTTCTTTTTTCCACGTGACCAAGCCGTGATCATGTTTTGGATTTCGCGTTGCTCCATGAGGGAGGCACTACTGTGTTATCCTAGCTGTTTGCTTCGTCGATCTCTCCCGGAGAAGTCATGGATCTCTGATGGTTCATGAGTCTCCAAAGCTAGCCTTAGGTCTTAGACCTAGGACATAGGGAGGAGTTGGTCGCGGCTTGGCCTTGACTCCTTACGGGGTTGCGGGGACCTAACTCCTCTTTTCCCTAGTGTCCTTGCTGACCTCAAGAGGTCATGTTGCCTTGTGATAGGCGGGTTTGGTTTCGCCCCATGCGGGGAGAGGCATGTCCACCATAACCACACGGTCGGAGCAGTGCACCTTGTTGGGGTCAATGGGTAATTCAAGCAGGACCCGATATCCTCCCTAATTGACGTGGAGTTCGTCTATGTCTCATCGAGAGATGTCCCATAAATCATCGCCCGTTAAACCCGTCGGTCGTCGACTGCCTCCATAGTGGTCAGAGGGCAAGATTCCTCTCCCTAGAGGGGGTCAACCCAGGCGACTTTGAAGTAGATGACTTGAACATAGAGAGAGATAGTTGTGTGGCTCTGCACCATCGATTAGAGTTGCAGGGGCCCATCACCCTGCCTCTATCCTTTGGTGGCCTTGAGCCCTTCTAAGGGCTAGCCCAAGAGTGGGTTTCCTAGGCACAACGCAGGGTCATGGTTGCGGTGGGTGATTCTGCGCATGATCTCGGGGGATGGTTGGCCTCCCCTGTCACATCATGGCATAATGGCACCCACTCGTGTGTAGTAGTTCACCACGGGACACGGGCGTATAAATCAAAATGATAAAGAGCGGGAATGTGCAAGCCTTACTTGGTTCGCACCGCTACATGGGCAACTGTCCCTTCACCTTTCCTCCTATCACTTCACCTACTTTGTGGGATTCCCCAAGAGGTTAGTAAATCTAAGTGCGCGCGCGTGCGTCTTAAGTGTCCACAGTGGCTATAAATATGCTAGAGTGGTGTGGCAGAGGGGACATCCGCTTTGAGTCGCCTGCTCCGCTACTTGTTCTTGCTCTTGCTCTTGCGTGCTCATAGTATCTTCCTCATCAGTCAAAATGGATCACAGCAAGTGGCCACGGGAGGAGTCGCCCGAGGCTAGCGGGCCGCCACCACGTCTTCAGGCTTGCCTACACGAGCAAGGGTAAGTATTCAGGTGATGTTTCAGTTTGAGGTTTGACCTGTATTGATCACGCATGTTCCCAGGGTTGCCTCCCATGCCATGTCTGGAGGGACCATGGGCACAACTCGTGCTATGACCCCACCCACAGGGAGGTTGACTTCATTGTCCTTGTCGTCATCTTTTTTGAATGATTGGCATGAGTTCCGTGAGCTCACCCACACAGCGGATGAGGCCCGCCAGTGCTATTTCGACACCACCTGCGAGGTGGGTCGGCTGGAGCACTGCCTTAACGCCGTCAGGGTGGCCCTCGAGGCCTCGGAGAGGGAGACCACCGCCACGCAGGCAGCGGCCATTGACACCCAGGCCCGCATCATGGGTAAGGATGCTCTTCATCTTGTCGTCCTGTTTGTCGTGCCACCTCTGACCTTCTCATCATATTGTTGCCAGCGTTGGAGGTGCAACTAGCGGCATCCCACCACAAGATGGAGGAGGTCCGCTTCCAGGAGACTCTGCTGATGGAGTACCATGAGCGCGCAGTGGTGGCAAGAGTTTGGCAGGGAGCCAGCGTTGCCCTCGCCGCCATGCAGCTGCGCACTGCCTAGGACTTCTGCTAGGTAGAGCCCGGATTCCCAGACCATGCTGGGTAGGTGGAGTGGGTGGAGATGGTCGATGACTTTGCCGCCGCTGTAGCCACCGTCGTTGCCGCTGTGGACATGGAGGGCATCCTCCATGGTGGTGGCCAAGGGCCTTAGTGTACCTGGGGCCTTTTTAATAAAGAAATCTCTTAGCTTATGTCTCTTGCTTCTTTTCTTTTGTGTGATGCCGACTAGCTATGCTTACCGTTGATCTGGCTGTCTGAATGTCGCAGTAGCGTGACCTTGATTGGGGATCGACCCACAAGGCTTGGCTTAGTGTGACTCTATTTTCATGACCAAAGTGTCGTGGGATAGATCTGGCGGTGGCACACCTTTCATCGACCTCTTCTCCTTAGGTCGCGATAATTTTCTTCCCTTTTCCTTGCGCGTGGGAGCTCACCCTCGCCTAGAGCTGGCTCCGAGGGTTCCATTTTAGGTGGCTCATGGATGTGTGGTACACTGTGGTGTAGCCCGCAAGTGGCCATGTCGACCAACACATGCCGATCGACACGGGTCACTCGGGATGGAACGCATCGCTAGATTGTCGCTTCAATGTGCACTCCTTGATGCGTCGTGGCAACTGTATTGTGGTCTCTGGGCATAGGAAAAGATTCACATGAATGAGTGTGTACAAGAGTCTAGTTGGAGCGACTTGTGTTTTGGATTGACTTTGATGCGAATGTTGGATGCTCGCATGGCTAGTCATGGCCCTTGATCCCTGCGGTGTTTGGCATGGCGGGGTCTGGAATGTGTGGCTTGTCGATACAAGGAATGTGCTATGTCGCAAACCCTTCAGGGCTCATCACCATGGTTGAGGTCGCTGGGCACGACCTCCGTGTGCTCCCCTACCATGTAGGGAAGTCATGTTCAGGCCTAGCCCCCGAGGTTTCCCCTCAGGTCTTAACTCCTACATGGCACCAATCAGAACTGCTCAAGTGAGTCATGGCTCCATGGGTTGGCATGCGGCTGTCGCAATGTCATAGTTCTCCCATTCACAGAGGTGGGCCTACTGAAGGTTGCCTCCTATGGTGATGATCCCGTGAGGACCAAACATCTTGAGCTTGAGGTAGGTGTAGTTGGGGATGGCTATGAACTTGGCGTAGTATGGTCAACCTAGGATGGCGTGGTAGGCGCCGGGGAAATCCGCTATTTCGAAGGTGAGCGTTTCCATATGGATGTTAGCTCGATCTCCGAATGTCACGGGCAAGTCGACCTGTCTGAGGGGAACGGCTTGAAGCCCGGGTATGACTCCATGGAATGGAGCACCGGATGGCCGTATCACCGTTTGTGATAGCCCCATGGCATTGTAGGTCTCGGTGTAGAGGAGGTTGAGGCCACTCCCACCATCCATGAGGACACAAAGATAGGCGGGTCTTGCTGATGATTGGGTCAATGATAAAAGGGAAGCGTCCTAGTTGCGGAATGTGATCAAATCCAACCGCCAATTAAGACAAAAAGAGGAGAAATAAGCAATTTTGATCGCATATGCATTTAGTATTAACCAAGTTCCACATGTATTTTGAGAACATTATTTTGTAGGTCACAAATACAAATACATGGAATAATTCACCGAAAGACGTTTTCCAACGCTGATTTGCGCAAAGGAACAAGGGAGACACCCATCAAATCAACTCAACTAGGGCAGAGCACCATGGGGAAGCAATCCTGGTCCAGCCCATGGCCCGCTAGGCGAAGGTGGTGGCAGAGGCCACGATCAAAGGGTGGCCAACCCCTAGGGGCGCCCGACCCCTTGCCGACGCTACTTAGCCCCTCCTTCGACAAACGGTGGCTTGCTTCCATGCTATGGCATTGGGAGCCGGTCCTCGCTCTAGGAATAGCCTCCCGCACTGCCTAGGCTCCTGTATAAATAGAGGGGTACCCCCCTCTACAACACACACTTCACTTGAGCAATACCTCACTCTCTCTAGTTCTCTTTTACCTTTTAGTAGCTTTAGAGCAAGACAAAGCTACCTTGGAAGAAGAGACCTTTGGGTATGAATAGAGATATGAGTTCTTCCAAAGTCATTCTCTCATCTTACATTTATAGTCATACTTATGAACTAGAGTATAGTTGTTGTGTTATAATCTTGATATATGAACTAGTCTATAGTTTGTATGTCATAAGAGTAGCACACTTAACTTTATGCTTAAACACTCATATAACTTATATAATCAGAATTAGAGCAAAGTTGAGGTGATGGTTCATTGTGCCATTAGGTGTGCCCAAGTTCTTTACCTGTCGATCCGTAGGGTCAGGGACCCGGGTGGATTTGGGTAGTTTCTGTATGCGCAAGCATGGTGCTTGGGTATGGATAGATAGGAGAATGCATTGTCCCTTTCTATGGTTAAGGGGTAGGTGGCAGGTGGTGACAACCCTGTCCGTCCCTTGTAATCGCCCATGTTTGATTGGGGTGTAGGAGTCTAAGTTATCACATGAGGTTGCTGGCAGACCAGTACTCAGTGGTGTCCCGACCTACTTCACACTTAGCCCTAAAACTAATTATGTAATTTGTATGAACATTAACTAATATTTGTATGACTATACTAGACCAATGCCTGCTCGACTTAGGATTATTCTTTTATTCTTTCTCTTTATTTTATCCTTTGAGGTATGCCAAGTTTGTGTCCACTATCTTGAAATCACTGTTTTTACCCCTGTTATAAACATTTGTGTACTTGAAAGCATTATTATTCAAGTTCATATCCATACTAGACTTTTAATTAAATGCCTTCCTTTGGGAAAATATAAATAATGATACCCTTAATACTTCCGGGTGAAATGCTACAATGATAGCTCCGTGTGCTTGCGGATAAATATCTAAAATTATTAAGGAACTATCAAGGCTATTACTTAGTGACATTGCTAATTATTAGTGATGACACTAAGAAATACCAACAAGCACTTCTGACACCATTGATAGGGATACAAACCTAGTAGCTACGCTAAGAAGCGCCAACAAGCATTTCTGGCACCGTTGCCAGCTAACTTTGCTTGTTTTCTCCTGTTGTGGATGAAAATAGGATAGTGTATGACCGGTTTTGACCTGCCGAACAACTACACTAAAAATTCAAAGGCACTCGTAAGGAAGAAATGGCCCCGTGCCGCTTCTTCCTCTGCTACTCCTTCGACAGTCGAACCAGTCACTCCCACACCATCCGCTACTCCAATCATGGCCAAGACCCTCCATGACTACTCCACCCCGCTGCTGCCAACGTGCCCGTTGGGCCCGCTGTTAACATTGGGGATACGAACTTTGAGCTCCGTACCGGCCTCAACATGATGGTGCAGTGTGGCAAAACCGCCCAAGTTATATGGCCCATATGTGCTTGTCATTGTCCTTCAGACTTCTGACTGCAGCACATAGGAGCCAGACAACTTCGATAATCTGTCGGGTGTCCTCAGAGGAAACTCAAATCATCCATGTTTACCTTTCTGAGCAGGATACATCACAGGAAGCATTGAAGTATCACAATAGTTGTACAAATATACAAATATATTACATCAGAGTAGTGGTGTCGGTGTTTTGGACCGGGGGGTCCTCAACCGACTAGTGAATTTGTTCTACGTGCTCTCAATTCCGGATGGTGATGCAAAGAGACACAAGATTTATACTGGTTCAGGCAATCGGTGCCCTACGTCTAGTCTGAGAGATCGAACTCGTATTCCTTGCACCGAAGTGCTCGTAGTAGGGGGTTACAAGCTAGGGGAGAGAAGGAACTAGTCCCAGGTCTCGGCAGGGTGCCGTGTGGGCCGTCTGAGACGTTGCTCTCAAGCGGCTGGAATGTGTGTGTGTGTGTGTTACCAAGTGTTCTTTTTTTTGTTCCCCCTCCTAAGTGGCCCAAGTCCTCTCCTTTTATAGTTGAAGGGAGGACAAGGATGGTACATGTATTACTATGCGGCGTCGTGCCAATAGGGGTGGCACGTCCGAGCCCTGTGGCCTGTTCCTGTGGCGACATGGTCGTAGGAGTGGTCCGTCCTTGGAGTACTAGGACGGCGTGGTTGTCCCATCAGATCCTGTGCGTCGTGGGAGCCCCGGGAATGCCTCGGAGTGCACGCGGCGGCGAACGTGCAAGCCACTATGGACGGACTGTGCGCGAGGCCGAGACTTGGTCGGTGCCGAGGCTTGCACTACGGTGGGGGGGTCTCGGTAGGCACGAACCCCAAGATCACCGAGGCCCTGGTGTACAGTGCCGAGGCCTTGAGCGGGCGGCTGATCGTGGGTACAGCGTTAGGACACAGTGGCCGGTAATCCCCGTCGTACCCTGTCCCAGCTGGTATGGCGCTGATCGTAGACACAGTGTTAGGACACAGTGGCCGTTAATCCTCGTCGTGCCCTGTCCCGGCCGGTATGGTGCTGATGCGACCTTGGGTCGCGTCGGCCATTCTGTAGCATTGAGCCACCGTCCGGCTGAGATTGCGGGAGTGGTTGAAATATTAATGAGACATGACGCGCTGTCGGGAGGGTCGACCGAGGCGGGGGGCGACGGGCTGCGGACGAGCCGGCCTCGGGCGACACGGAGAATGAGGCCTCGCGCGAGATGGAGATCAGGCTCCTTGCCAAGGCCTCGCACGAGAGGCCTCGCACGATACGGAGAATGCACCTCCTGCTGAGGCCTTTCGTGGAGAGCCTCGGGCGAGGCGGAGACGGCGTTCCCTGCCGAGGCCTTCCCTGGAGAGCCTCGCACGAAGCGGAGTTTGCGTCAGGATGCCGAGACCTCCTGCTTGAGGCTCGAGGCGAGGAGGAGGAGGACCTAGTGGGCTCGGTCGTGGTGGGTGAGGGGCCCACGACTTACCTTCTAGTTTTTATTTTTTAGATGGGACTTTAGCGACCCTTTCAATGTTTGCTTGGGGTACCCCGTTCTAAGGTACCCGATAGTAGCCCCTGAGCCTCGGGGGGAGTGCGTACACTCCCCCTGAGGGTTTGCCGAGGCTTGGTTTATACCTGCCCCGTAGGAATTGGGGTTTGTTTTTTGAGGTTCCGGTGGGTGCGCGCGAGCGCACCCGCCGGGTGTAGCCCCCGAGCCCCTGGAGGAGTGGAGTTACTCCTCCAGGGGCTTTCTTCGTTTTTGCGTCTAAACGAGTAGTTCTTATTGCATTTGCCGAGCCCCCAAGCGCAAGTTCGGGTTGCGGAGGTCTCGGCGAGGCTGCAGGAAAAAGCCCTCTAGCCTCCGCACGGAGCGAGAGGTTCGTCAGGGGTCCCCTGACTTTGGATATGATCCTCACGCTTCCTTTCGCTCAGAAGGAGGGGTGGAATGTGCCAGGCTACCCTCGATGGGCACGAGCATGGACACTTCCGGTGAGCTGTTAGCGGGTAGTCCGAGTGGAGGCCCGAGCCCCGTTCGCTGGGGGTCGGCTAGCGGTCTAGAGATGCACTCCAAGAGTACCAGGGGGTTTCTCTAGTGGGTGCCGAGGCCGTTCGCTGGCCTCGGTGGCTCGGTGCCTCCCTACGATGGGATCCCATTCGGATACTTCCTCGCCGGTCTCGGACATGACTTAGGACACCCCAAGCGACCGTTCGCTCGGGCCTGGGCCATTCGTAGGCTCGCCCCGGTGTCATCCCTGACTCTGTTGCCCTAGGGCGGCTGTCGAAACCTCTTGGAGGCCCAGCCTTCGAACCCTTGGACCGTAACGGGCTTGGTGCCCTTTATCGTGTTTGTAGCGAAACCTCTAGCCCAGTTTTAGACCCGTTTGTCTTTGTCTTGGGTGTCCTGGCCCCTTCATCTGATCTTCACATGTCCTTTTCGTTCGGACGGAGGGTTAGTTTGCCGAGCCCATTCTGGTCTCGGCAAAGTTGTAGGAAGAGCCCCTAGCCTCTGCATGAGAGGGCCGTCGGGAGTTCCCCTGGCTTTTTATACGCCCCTCGCGCATGAGGGTTTGTTTGCCGAGGCCCTTTTGGGCGCGAGCCCGGGTCGTGGGGCCTCGGCATATTTGCAGGAGGAGCCCCCTAGCCTCTGCATAGAGCGAGAAGGCCGTCGGGGGTTCCCCTGACTTTTTATGCGACCCTCGCGCTTCCTTTTCGCTCGGAAGGAGGGGTGGAATGTGCCTCGCTACCCTCGATGGGCATGAGCGGTGGCACTTCCGGTGAGCTGTTATCGGGTAGTCCGAGTGGAGGCCCAAACCCCGTTCGTTAGGGGACGGCTAGCGGTCTAGAGACACACTCCAAGAGTACTAGAGGATTTCTCTAGTGGGTGCCGAGGCCGTTCGTTGGGCCTCGGTGGCTCGGTGCCTCCCTACGGTGGGATCCCATTCGGATACTTTCCTATCGGTCTTGGACATGACTTCGGACGTCCCAAGCATTTCGCTTGCTTGGGCCTCGGCCCCATATAGGCTCGCCCGCAGTCGCCCCTGACTCTATTATCCTGAGGCGGCTGTCGAAACCCTTTGGGGTCCAGCCTTCGAACCCCTGGATCGTAATAGGCTCAGAACCCGGTTCCTTCCTACGAAAGGAACAGGCCACGGGGAATATCTTCCCTATTGGCTCGGCAATAGGTGGCATGCCTTTTGAGGCGGTTTCATGGGGAGGCGAAATGACGCCTGCTGCCGTAGTGGCCGAGCGTGACGTGATGGACGGGACGTAACTGTCCTCGCATTTAATGCGGGAGACATGGGCGCGTGGGCCAACAAAATCGGCTCGTGGTTAACCGCGTCGGACGGGGGGAAACCTCCCCGATTTCATCGCCCGTTCGTTTCGCCTCCTCCCTGCATAAATACCCGAGGAGTCTCGCCCCTCCTTGTCTTACCTTGCCTGCATTAGCACCACCTCCGTCGAGCCATCACCAGAGCAGCGGGTGCTGGGAAGAAGAGGAGAGAAGAGCGAGCCTAGGGAGAAAGCGAGAAAAAAGCGAGAGCGTGGGAGGGAGAGAGAAAAACTCACCGCCACACCCGATTCCTCCATCGCACCCATGGTCGGCAACGTCGTCGTTGTCGAGGCGGACCCTTGGGATCCGTCGGACGTCACCGAGGAGATGCTCCAGTCGCTTGTCGACGGTGGACTCCTCTGCCCGGTGACAGACCCTAGTAGGCCGGAGTGGATTGCTCCGTACGGCGAGTTGGAGCCGAGGCCCCACGATGGGTACGTCATGAGCTTTGTCTCCTTCCACGAGCGCGGCCTCGGTGTCCCGGCGGACCGATTCATGCGGGCGCTCCCGCACTACTACGGCGTGGAGCTCCATAATTTTAATCCCAACTCCATCGCTCAGGCGGCTATCTTTGTTGCCATCTGCGAGGGGTATTTAGGGATCGCTCCCCATTAGGAGTTGTGGCTCCACCTGTTCTGGGCGGGGCATACTACCAAGCCGACGGGCACGTCAGGTAAGAGGAAGGCGTCGAGGGCCGGAGGCTGCACTCTCCAAGTGCGTCAGGACCGCCTGCACCTCTACATCCCGGCCCAACTCGCGTCCTCCAACCGTCGGTGGTACATGAGTTGGTTTTACCTCCGCAACGATGACGGAGGACTTCCCCCCTACACTGGGCGGATTGTGGGGAGTTGCTCGGAGAAATGGAAGTGGGGTGTCCTGAAGGTCGACCAGCCCAAGCTGGAGCCGCTCCTGGAGGGGCTGGCGAGGCTGTGGGGCCATGGCCTCACCATAGCTGTGGTCGTGGCCGCCTTCCACCGCCGGAGGGTGCTGCCGCTGATGGCTCGGCAGCGGCGGCTGTTCGAGATGAAGCCGGGTGAGCCCATTGAGGGCACCCGGATGTCCTCCTCCGCCCTCTCCAACGAGGAAATTCTTCGTCGGGTGGGGGAGACGGTAGATGCGAAGTTGAGGGGCGGCAACTTGACCCCCTTCGTGATGCGACCGTCGTGGGAGTTCCTTTCGCTGGTAAGTCGAGTGCCGCTGTAGCCTCTAAGCCACCTCAATCTCCCCTTATCCCTTGTTTCCTTATGCGCGTTTGTCGTTCCTTTAGGGGATGAGGGACGTGCGCTCCTCTCCGCCGCCCATTCCTAAGGACGCGGGGCGGCGGGCGATCAACCGTGCTCATGCCGATGCGTAGAAGAAGCGAAAGGATGCTAAGGCGGTGAAGCACACGAGCACATCCTCACGCGCGAGGAATTGGATAAGCGCCGCCGTCGGCAACGGAAGGATGGTCTCCCGTTGGAGGAATCCCCGTCGACGTCGTTGTCGACGGAGGCCTCGGACAGGAACGACAAGGGCGAGGAGGGCGAGGTCCCCTAGACCACCTTCCTGACATCGTGGAGGTGGCGCCTGGGGCGTCGGCAAGCAGCTCGGCACCCCCGGGAAGGGGAGGAGAAGTGGACCTGGGGCCGGCGGTTGCCCGCTCCGGGGCCGAGGCCGACACGCCCGAGGCACGGGCGTTAGGCAAACGCATCGTCAGCCCGATAGGCTCGGCGGCCGTGGTGGAGCAGGTGGCGGTGGAGGCGACGCCACCGCCCCCATAGAGGACCGAAGGGGCGCCGGGGTCCGCTAAGGACCGACCGGCGCCGATGGATACAGATGCGATGCCACTTGCCGCCGCCCTCCACCGTTACGGATGAGGTTTGCTGTGGCGAAGTGGGGGCCGCCCCATTCAAAGTAAGTGTATTTTTGGCAGGGTCATAGTGTCTTCCGTTCACTTTTTTGGTCTCGCGCTGACCTTGTAGGTTAATTTTCTTTAGTCGGAAGCGGCCTGCGGACGACCTCCCCTTGGCGCCCCTTAAGGCGCTTAAGGCGAGCCCCGGGTCCTCCGCCCACTGGGTGGCGGAGGCACAAGCCGCTATCCAACGCAGCGCAGCATTGGCGAGGGTCGACCCAAAGGGACCAGCTACCCAAGGAGGGGTGGCCGAGGCGGCCCCTACGCAGACGAGGGAGGGAGTGTTTCCGCCTCGTGGGGGCGAGGCTCACGAGTTGGATGGGGCCGTCGTACCCTTTGTTGCCGAGGCTCCCGGGGTCTCCGGGGCTGAGGCGACGGAGGCCACGGTGCCCCGCGACCGCCGAGACCGCGGTGTCCCGCGGTCGGCATCTATGCGTCTGCCGAGGCCACGATGGCGGAGGCCGGAGCCCCCGAGACCGCTGAGGCCGTGATTGCAGAGGCCGGAGCCCCCGAGGTCACCAAGGCCGTCGTGATGGCGGCGAGGCCGTCTGTGCAGGAGGCGGAGATGCAGACGGCGAAGGCCTCGGTCGTGCCCTTGGTTCAGGGCCTGCCATTGTTGCGAGAGAGCGCCCGGGAGGCGGAGGTCTATCCGATCTCCTTCGACGATACTTCTCGGGCGCGGGAGGTGGTCGACGCCGAGGAGACCGAGGCCGTGGAGCAGCCAGCGCCGCTCTTGGATGAGGGAAAGCTCGGCCCTCGTGCGGGTGCGACCCGAGCCTCGCGGGTGGGATCACCCGTGGGTACTGTGGCGGAGCCGGGACGACCCTGAGGGGGAGCCTCTGTTCACCCTCAAGGACGCGGCTGAGGGCAGGCGCTGGAGCACCTTCGAGCAGTACCGCGAGCTGGCAGAGCGGTCGCTACAGACGGTGCTGTCCGTGGTGGCCGACGAACTGCCCGGAGTCGCCCAGGTTTGTGTTTTCCTTTCTCGCGTGACGTTGTTCTTTTCTCGGTTTTGTCGCAATCGACGACCTCTGTTCTGCCTCCTTAGGAGCTCGAGACCCGGTCCCTCGGGAAGTCGGTCTTTCTCCGGCAGGAGAGGGGCATCTGGGACCAGCTTCAGCGGCAAAGGGGCCTTCTTGCCGATGCTAACGAGCTTCTGTCGGTGCGAAGCGCGGAGGTGGAGGACCTCCGCCTTCGCTGTGCCAACGCGAAGGTCGAGGCGGCCACAGCCTAGACGCAGCTCGCCCCCTTGGCGGCGTGGGTCAAGGAGCTGGAGGAGGAGCTTACCCATGCCGTCAGTGATCGGGATGCCTTCAGGTCCCGAGCCAAAGAAGCGACGGCCTCGGGCAAGGCCCTCGCCGGGCAGCTGGGGGCGGAGGAGAGTGCACACCGGCTGACCAGAGGCGCTCTAAACGAGGCCCTTGCTGCAGCTGAGGCCTCGTAAATCGAGGCTGTGGTTTTGAGGGGGACGGTTGAGGGTGAGTTCCAGTCCCCTTGTTTTGTTTCCTTCTCCTTATGTTCGCTCCCTAACTTCCTTGTATGACGCAGAGCTGGGGAGTGAAGCTTTCAGGGCGGCCGAGGCCTCTCGGGTTGAGGCCCAGCGGTTGAAGGAGAAGGCCGAGGCCTGCCAGGCCGAGACCCGACGTTGGGAGCAGAAGGCCAAGGGTGAGTTTCGTGGGCTTCTGTCCCTAACTTAGGTTGTTTTTTCTCTGGCTTGACCTCATTCCATTTTCCGCGGTGCAGAGTCAGAGGCGGAGTTCACTCGGGCCGTCGAGGCTTCCAGCGCGGTGCAGACAGTGCTCGATGCCGAGATCGAGGAGCACGAGGCACTGAAACGTGCCGCCCTTTCTGCCTGCGAGGCCTTGGAGGTCGAGGGGGTTCAGTCAGGCAGCTCCCTTGGGAGCCGCTTGATTGCGCTGAGCAGCCAGATGTGCGAGCGGCTCTGAGGGGCGCTGCACACGGGTGTCAAGCGGGCAATGGCTGTCATCTCCTCTCACTACCTTGGCGTCGACCTCCCGGCCATCAGTGATGGCTATGTTCTGCTTGATGATGACGAGGAGGCCGACGCGGTGGTCGCGAAGCTGATGGAGGCGGCGGAAGGCCCTGGCACGGCGCTGGCGACGCTCTTCGAAGAGGAGGTGGTCCCTCCCTTACCATCTGCCAGTGCTGAAGGCCCTGAGCCTTGATCTAGGCCTCGGGGGCTATGTAAAGATAGAATAGGGGTTATTTTTGTATCAAAACGTTTATGGCCATCGAGGCCTTTATTTCCGAAGTATCTGTGTTTCTTAGTTGTTTTTCTTATGTTTCCGAGCCTTTGTCCTCTGTTGCTTCTGATCAGATTTTGTTTGCAAAATACCTCTTTGGGGCCTAAGCCGTCCCTTGAGCGAGAGGTAGTGAGGGAGTGCCGTAGCCCGGGGCGTAGGCCGTCTCACGACTCTACCGATCTCTTGCTTAGGAAACAGACCTTGGTCCGAGGAGTCTTTACAAATGATTCGTCAAAGCCTGCTAGAGTCTTGGCGTAGGAATTTTTTGCGAAAAACAACTGAAGAATGGTGCGTGGGACCTAGGGGACACCTAGGGGGGGTCCCCTACCTAGCCCTTGAGGGAGGCTTGGTTCTGCCGAGGCGGAACCGGGTCTCCCTTGCCATGTTACTATCTTGCCGAGGCCTACTATGGGCTCGGGGGGTTTCTCGAAAAATTTAGACCAACTAAAGAACGCTATTTAATTGTATTTCGAGAAACGACATATACAATGCTTGGAAATTTAGGGATAAAAGCGACGTAGCTGTTCTATATTCCAAGCGTTGGTGAAGACTTCGCCCTTCTCGTTGGCCAGCTTGTAGGTCCCGGGCTTCAGTACTTGGGCGATGATGTACGGTCCTTCCCATGGTAGGGTCAGCTTGTGGCGACCCTTGTTGCTCTATGCTAGCCTCAGCACTAGGTCACCTACCTTTAGGTCTCGGCCTCGGACGCATCGGGCCTGATAGCATCGTAGGCTCTGCTGGTATTTGGCCGAGTGTAGTAGCGCAACGTCTCAGGCTTCCTCCAGTTGATCAAGGGCGTCCTCTCGGGTGGTGCGGTTACTTTGTTCGTTATAGGCTTGCAGCCTCGGGGAACCATATTCCAAGTCAGTGGGGAGGATGGCCTCGGCCCCATAGACTAGGAAGAAAGGCGTGAATCCCGTGGCTCGGCTTGGAGTGTTCCTCAGGCTCCAGATGACCGATGGGAGTTCGGCGAGCCATTTCTTGCCAAACTTTTTCAACCGGTTGTGAATCCTTGGCTTGAGGCCTTGTAGGATCATGCCGTTGGCACGCTCCACTTGGCTGTTGGTCCTTGGGTGTCCTACGGCCGACCAGGCCACACAGATGTGGTGGTCGTCGCAAAATGTCAGGAACTTTTTGTCGGTGAACTGCGTCCCGTTGTCGGTGATGATGGTGTTGGGGACCCCAAACCTGTGGATAATGTCAGTGAAGAACAGCACCGCCTGCTCGGATTTGATTCGATTGATCGGACAAGGCTTGATCCATTTGGAGAACTTGTCGATTGATACCAGTAGATGGGTGTAGCCTCCAGGGGCCTTTTGCAGAGTCCCGACCATGTTGAGCCCCCACACGGTGAACGGCCATGTGATGGGGATGGTTTGCAGGGCCAGGGCTGGGAGATGTGTCTGCCGAGCGTAGTACTGGCATCCTTCGCAGGAGCATACTAGCTTGGTAGCGTCGGCGACCGTCGTCGGCCAGTAGAACCCTTGGCGAAAAGCGTTCCCTACGAGCGTCCGAGGCGCCGCATGGTGCCCGCAGGCGCCTACGTGTAAGTCCCAAAGCAGGGCTTGGCCCGCCTCGACACTGATACAACGTTGGAGGACACCAAAGGGACTTCGCCTATACAATTCGTCATTGTAGAGGGCGTAGGTCTTGGCTCGGCGCGCGAGCCGTCGCGCTTCGGTTCTGTCGTCAGGAAGCTCCCCCCGATCAAGCCAATCGAGGAACGGGACTCGCCAATCCGTGTCCTGATCAATCTGCGGAGGCTCGGCGTTGACTTCCATGACCTCAGGCTCGGTCGAGGGGGTCTCGGCAGCAGAGGGGGCGTCGAGCTTTGCCGTGGGTTCCATAGGTGGGCCCCCCTCTGTTGCCGAGGTGTAGCTGATGGAAGGTTTGTGGAGGTCTCTAGCGAAGACGTTCGGGGGGACCGGGGCCCGTGCCGAGGCCATCTTTGCCAGCTCGTCGGTGGCCTCATTGTACTTCCGCGCGACGTGATTGAGTTCGAGACCGTCGAACTTGTCTTCTAGGCGTCGTACCAACTTGCAGTAAGCCTCCATTTTGGGGTCGAGGCAGTTCGACTCCTTCATCACTTGATCTATGACGAGCCGCGAGTCGCCTCGGACGTCGAGGTGCCGCGCCCCAAGTTCGATGGCGACTTGTAAGCCATTGAGGAGGGCCTCGTATTCGGCCACGTTGTTGGAGGCGGCGAAGTGGAGCCGCACCATGTAGCGCATGTGTACTCCGAGGGGCGAAATGAAGAGCAGACCCATGCCTGCCCCGGTCTTCATTAGGGATCCGTCGAAGTACAGGGTCTAGCACTCCGTCTGAATTTGAGCAGGTGGCAGTTGGGTATCTATCCATTTAGCCATGAAATCGGCCAAGACCTGAGACTTGATCGCTTTTCGAGGCGCAAAGGTCAAGGTTTCCCCCATAAGCTCGATAGCCCACTTGGCTATCCTGCCCAAGGCCTCCCAGTTGTGAACTATCTCGCCCAGGGGGAAGGATGATACCATAGTCACTGGGTGCGACACGAAGTAGTGACGCAGTTTGCGCCGGGCCAGGACCACGGTGTAGACCAGCTTCTGGATGTGGGGGTAGCATGCTTTGGTCTCGGAGAGCACCTCGCTGATGAAATAAACAGGTCGTTGGGTGGGCAGAGTATGCCCTTCTTCCTGCCTCTCTACCACTACGGCGGTGCTGACCACTTGGGTCGTTGCGGCGACGTAGAGTAAGAGGACCTCGTCCATGGCTGGGGGTATCAGGATGGGAGGATTAGTGAGCAGCCTCTTGAGTCTATCGAGGGCTTCCTCGGCCTCGGGGGTCCAGGAAAAACGCTTGGACTTTCTCAAGAGTCGGTACAGAGGCAAACCTTTTTCGCCGAGGCGCGAGATGAAGCGGCTCCGGGCCGCAAGGCATCCCATGACCCTCTGCACTCCCTTGAGGTCTCTGATTGGTCCCATGCTGGTTATAGCCGAGACCTTCTCTGGGTTGGCTTCAATACCGCGTTCTGAGACTATGAATCCCAAGAGCATGCCTCGGGGGACCCCGAACACTCACTTCTCGGGATTGAGCTTGATGCCCTTCTCCCTAAGGCATTTGAAGGTTATCCTCAAGTCGTCAACGAGACCCTCGGCCTTTTTGGTCTTGACCATGATGTCGTCTACGTAGGCCTCGACGGTCCGCCCAATGTTGTCGCCAAAGACCTGGGTCATGCATCGTTGGTACGTGGCACCTACGTTTCTGAGGCCGAAGGGCATCGTCACGTAGCAGTACATGCCGAATGGTGTGATGAAAGAAGTCGCGAGCTGGCCGGACTCTTTCATCTTGATCTGATGGTAACCAGAATACGCATCAAGAAAAGACAGGGTCTCGCACCCGGCAGTGGAATCAACGATTTGATCGATTCGGGGCAATGGAAAGGGGGCTTTTGGACAGGCTTTGTTCAAACCGGTATAGTCTACACACATCCTCCATTTCCCATTTTTCTTCTTGACTAACACGGGGTTAGCCAACCACTCTGGGTGGGACACTTGCTTGATGAAGCCGGCCGCCAAGAGTTTCTGTATCTCCTCACCGATGGCCCTATGCTTTTCTTCATCGAAGCGGCGTAGGCGTTGCCTCGCCGGTCTAGATCCGGCCCGGATGTCCAGGGCATGCTCGGCGACTTCCCTTGGTATGCCCGGCATGTCCGAGGGACTCCATGCGAATATGTCGGCGTTCGCGCGGAGAAAGTCGAAGAGCACGGCTTCCTATTTGATGTCGAGGGTGGCACTGATCCTCAGTGCTCGGTCGTCGGGGCAGGCGGGGTCGACCGGGATGAGTTTGATGGTTTCCGCAGGCTCAAACGCCCCCGCGCGACGCTTGGAGTCAGGCACCTCGCCACTGAGTTGGTCGAGGTGGGCGATGAGGGTCTCGGCCTCCGCAAGAGCCTCGGTGTACTCGATGCATTCGACGTCGCAGTCGTATGCATGTTCGTATGTGGACTCAACCGTGATGACACCGCTAGGGCCTGGCATCTTGAGCTTGAGGTAGGTATAGTTGGGCACTGCCATGAACTTGGCATAGCACGGCCACCCCAGGATGGCATGGTAGGCTCCTCCGAACCCGACTACCTCGGAGGTGAGGACTTCCTTGCGGTAGATGGAGGGGGTGCCGAAGCAGACAGGGAGGTCGATGCGCCCGATGGGTCGCGTGCACTTTCCTGGCACGATGCCGTGGAAGGGGGCGACGTCACCTTGGAGCCTCGACCGGTCGATCTCCAAGAGCTCCAAGGTATTGACGTAGAGGATGTTGAGGCCGCTGCCTCCGTCCATCAACACCTTGGAGAGTCGGGTGTTGCCGATGATTGGGTCGACAACCAGTGGGTACTGCCCGGGATTCGAAACACGGTCAGGGTGGTCATCTCGATCGAAGGTGATCGCCTCTCGAGACTAGTCAAGGTACTGGGGGTGGCCACCTTGACCGAGAAGACTTCTCGGCGTTCCCTCTTGTGCTGCCGCGCCGTAAGGCATGCCGAGGGCCCACCGAAGATCATGAAGGCGTTGCGTACCTCGGGGAACCCGTCGTCCTTGTCTTCGTCCCGGCCGCCGGCGCCCTTCTGCTTGGCGTCGTCATCGGGGAGCCCAAGCTTGGTGTAGTAGCGCCGTAGCATGGTGCAATCCTCGAGAGCGTGCTTGACCGGGCTCTGGTGGTAAGGGCAGGGTTTCTTGAGCATGTCGTCAAAGGGCCTAGGGCCTTTGAAGCCTCGGGGATTCTTGCGCTCTGTGGCCGCGACCAGACCAGCCTCCAGGACCTCCCGCTTCCCCAGGCGCCCCTTTTTCTTTCTCTTGGGGAGGTGGGAGGCTGAGGCCTCGGGGGCCTCGTCCCTCCGCCTACCCTTGCTGTTGGTGTCGGGGAAGATGGCTCCGACAGCCTCTTCACCCGAGGCGAAGCTGGTGGCGATGTTGAGGAGCACGGCAGCAGAGCGTGGCACGTTCCGACCTAACTCTCGGACCAAGTCCCGGCAAGTGGTCCCGGAGAGGAAAGCCTGGACGATCTCCGAGTCGCCGACGCTGGGCAACTCAGTGCACTATTTGGAGAAGCACCGGATGAAGTCTCAGAGAGACTCGTCCGGCTTCTGGCGACAGCTCTTAAGATCCCAGGAGTTCCCAGGGCGCACGTATGTGCCCTGCAAGTTCCCGACGAAGATCCTAACCAAGTCGCGCCAATCGTGGATTTGCGAGGGAGGAAGGTGCTCGAGCCAGGCTCGTGCCAAGTCCAACAGGAGCAAGGGGAGATTGCGAATGATGAGTAGGTCATCGTTTGCTCCACCTAACTGGCAGGCCAGGCGGTAATCAGCAAGCCAGAGTTCCGGGTTGGTCTCGCCGCTGTACTTAGCGAGATTGGCTGGTTGCCGAAACCGGGCGGGGAAAAGAGCAGCGCGGATGGCCCTGCTGAAGACCTGAGGGCCTGGCGGTTGAGGGGAAGGACTACGGTCCTCCCCGCTGTCGTAGCGACCGCCTCGGTGTGGGTGGTAGCCCCGAGCGGGCCCCTCGTTGTCGTGGCGTCGTCGCCTGCTGACCACCTCATGGTCTCCCTGCACCTCGCGTCGATTGCCGAGGTGGTCCAGAAGCACGGGGACCCTGTGGGCTATTGGCGCTTGGTCAGGCTCGGGACGAGCCGAGGCTTCCCTGTCCTGCTGAGGTGGTGCCGTGGGCAGGTTCGAGGCGCCCCCGTGCCGTCGGGAGGCAGAACTCTCGGCCTGCTGAACCACGGTGGTCTCTAGGAAATCTCGGAGCTCGCCGTGGACCCACCGCCCCTCCATGGTAGAAGGCTCAAGCATTGCGCAGACCAGCATTGCCGCAGCCGCGATGTTCTGGCTAGCGCGATTGAAGACTGGGGGTTGCTCACTTCCCTCGTCATCATGGATGCGGTGATGCACATTGCGGGCCCTCCGTCGGGCTCCTCCACCTTCGCCGCGACCCTCGCTGTTCTTGTTCAAGAGAGTCTCGAAGCTGCTGCAGGAGTTGGTCTTGTTCGACCTTGGCCTAGAGCTCATGGAGCTGCTCTAGGTCTGGGCGCTGAGGTCGTGCAAGAGCGACGTTCTCATTTCGTGCGGCCGGCAGGGCATTGCGTGGGGGCGTGGCGGCGCCCGCCCCTGGACGAAGCGGGGAACGGCTACCTACCCCCTCATCCTCTTCACCGGCCCTCGGCATCCCAAGCCCAATATGAAAACACTCACAAGTGGGGTCGTAAGTGCCTTCATCGTCGGAGTCGGAGTAGTCGAGGCAAGTAGTCGCTTGCGGCCAAGAACTAGCGCAAAGCCCTAGGGTTGTGGAGTCTGGAGAAATCCACTCTGGGCCATGCCTCGTCCTCATCCGAGGAGTCGGCGTGGGTGCTCAGGTCGAGAGCGAAGCGCTGGCGACGTTCCGAGGGATCCTCGTGAGCGGTAGTGTAAGCGTAGGTGTTAGAGGCGGCGGCATTTCTCAACCCAAAGGGGTATGGGGATGGTGCCGTCGCCAGATTCTGCTCCGTCGGGGTCGGTTCTTCAGGGAGTGGTGGAGCGGAGCTTGATGACTGGGCATCGCCGCGTGCCATCGGTGATTTTCCTTTGTCCAAGCTCAGGCTAGACAAGTCCCCAGCCAGGGACCCTGTGCCAACAGCTGGTTGTAGGATATCGGCGGGGAGTGGCGCGCCACCCTGGGTTCGCATAGCGTCGGGGTGGCCTTGCTCGCGTCGTGCCTAGCGAGCGCGGCGAGAGCGACCGCCCGAGCGCCGCCTGCGCATGGGCTGCCGGTGTGTAACTTCATTGTCGGACGGTGGGGCTCGAGGAGTGAGGAGTACCATGTCGTACTCATGCCCTAGAGATATGAACTCTAGGCTCCCGAACCAAACTACGATGCCGAGATGCAATGGTCGTACGGGGCCTGCCATCCGAAACCTGCTGGGATGACGAAACTGACACACAGAGGCCCCTATCTGGCACGCCAACTGTTAGTGTTTCGGACCGGGGGGTCCTCAACCGACTAGTGAATTTGTTCTGTGTGCTCGCAATTCTGAATGGTGATGCAAAGAGACACAAGATTTATACTGGTTCAGGCAATCGGTGTCCTACGTCCAGTCTGAGAGATCAAACTCGTATTCCTTGCACCGAAGTGCTCGTAGTAGGGGGTTACAAGCTAGGGGAGAGAAGGAACTAGTCCCAGGTCTCGGCAGGGTGCCGTGTGGGCCGTCTGAGACGTTGCTCTCAAGCGGCTGGAATGTGTGCGTGTGTGTTACCAAGTGTTCTTTTTTTTGTTCCCCCTCCTAAGTGACCCAAGTCCTCTCCTTTTATAGTTGAAGGGAGGACAAGGACGGTACATGTATTACTATGCGGCGTCGTGCCAATAGGGGTGGCACGTCCGAGCCCTGTGGCCTGTTCCTGTGGCGACGTGGTCGTAGGAGTGGTCCGTCCTTGGAGTACTGGGACGGCGTGGTTGTCCTATCAGATCCTGTGCGTCGTGGGAGCCCCGGGAATGCCTCGGAGTGGACGTGGCGGCGAACGTGCAAGCCACTGTGGACGGACTGTGCGCGAGGCCGAGACTTGGTCGGTGCCGAGGCTTGCACTGCGGTGGGGGGGGGGTCTCGGTAGGCACGAATCCCAAGATCGCCGAGGCCCTGGTGTACAGTGCCGAGGCCTTGAGCGGGCGGCTAATCGTGGGTACAGCGTTAGGACACAGTGGCCGGTAATCCCCATCGTACCCTGTCCCAGCCGGTATGGCGCTGATCGTGGACACAGTGTTAGGACACAGTGGCTGGTAATCCCCGCCGTGCCCTGTCCCGGCCGGTATGGCGCTGATGCGACCTTGGGTCGCGTCGGCCATTCTGTAGCATTGAGCCACCATCCGACTGAGATTGCGGGAGTGGTTGAAGTATTAATTAGATGTGACGCGCTGTCAGGAGGGTCGACCGAGGCGGGGGGCGACGGGCTGCGGACGAGCCGGCCTCGAGCGACACGGAGAATGAGGCCTCGCGCGAGACGGAGATCAGGCTCCTTGCCGAGGCCTCGCACGTGAGGCCTCGCGCGATACAGAGAATGCACCTCTTGTCGAGGCCTTCCGTGGAGAGACTCGGGCGAGGCGGAGATGACGTTCCCTGCCGAGGCCTTCCCTGGAGAGCCTCGCACGAACCGGAGTTTGCGTTAGGATGCCGAGACCTCCTGCTCGAGGCTCGAGGCAAGGAGGAGGACCCAGTGGGCTCGGTCGTGGCGGGTGAGGGGCCCACGGCTTACCTTCTAGTTTTTATTTTTTAGATGGGACTTTAGCGACCCTTTCGTTGTTTGCTTGGGGTACCCCGTTCTAAGGTACCCGACAAGTGGCAAAAGTCTTACAAACGATAAGTTTACAAACCATTTATTTAGTTATTACAAACTATAAGTTTTAGCCATCTAGGCAGTGGGATAGCAAAAGAGTACCACTTATATTACACTCAAAAGAAGTTCACCCTGCCCAAGGGTGCACAACAACTATTCTACTGCTAGGACTCCTCTAGAACCTCCATGCAGCAGGGCCAAAAGTCTAACTGCTCATGAGGCTCACCTGCCACAAGGGTTTAGCAAACCCTGAATACAAAGGTACTCAACAAGACTTAACCAAATAAAAAGGAAAGACTCCAAGAATATGCAGGCTTATGGGGAATCAAGGTAAGTCTGTAGCAAGAACCAAAATTAACTTTTGCATAAAAGCTTACTAATGTTGGTCCTTACCTTCAATGTTTTAGCTCAATTTAGATGATTATAAGTCTCTCATTTGCACCTGCTCTAGATCAATCTCTTCTGTAATCATCTTAACTTATGACCATAGGAACCACTGTTTCATTTATTAACTACAATGTAGGGCAGTTGATAGAGTCTTCTTCCCTGAGAAGCAGTGGCGATTCGAATCGGTTTGGCCCAGCTAGGGTTTTCTTATCACATGACATATGCAAATCCTAGTTTTGGACTTACATATATCAACCTTCACTCGAATCCTCCAAAACATGAATTAGTCTATGCTACCCGAGAGCACAGTACTCCACCTCCTTGCACCACTCCTGGTGGATTCACAGGATGGGTACACGCTACCCTCACCATCTCCCACACCAAGTGCGTAGTTGTCTTTTCACATAATGGAATAGCCGAGATATCAGGCTTACCGGAGTATGTGGCTAGTACTACAAAGTCTCGATACAAGCAAGCCTACAATGAACCATCCTCAATTGATGTAGACGAAACAAGCACGACTAGGTGACCCTATTGGCTCAACCACCAGAGACATAACCCAGGTCCCATTCGGTCCCCAATTTAAGCATTATTCATTATTTAATGCTCAGGACATTTCCTGAGGAAGGAACCATGGTGAATGATGAAATCATCAGTCGACTCTTATTACTAAGCAAAGCTAAGCATTACTAACCTATTATACTAAAAAGGGTATCAAGGAATGATATAAGAATATCAAGGCAGATAATGCAGCAAAAGGTGATCAATTAACTTCTTTAGTACTAATGCACCAAACATAAAACTTAGATGAATAACATTTATAAAAACACAAGGAAGTGGTTGTATGCTCCGAGGCTTGCCTGCGGTGTCGGGGTTGTCAGATATTTCAGAAGTAACATAGTCCTCGGACCAACCTCCACAGAGTGAAAACCCTCCTCTAGGATTTGCTCAACACTAGGATCACCACCCTTGTTCACTGAACGTAAATAAAATGCTTGCTTTAGGATGATGAAGTGCTACACTTGTATCATGATGATTAACAAGATTAATTTAGCTTGAGTACAACTTTCCTTCACTAAACAATTAGGTTAATTATTCACAAAGCAATATGGTTATTATATTAACAAGTTAGATTTGACCATATCATGAAAATGATTTAGTTGCCAAGGAACAACAAAGGGATTAGTGTTCCAAGGTACACAATCAACCCCAAAGTTCACTCAACTCATTCTAATGATTTAAGGAAATCATTTTTGTATTTTTATTAATTCATAGAAGGCATCCAAATTAAGTGAGCAAATTATTTTCATCAAAACAGGACCAAACTTTTTATGGAGGTTTATTTTAGTATGTAAAACATATACACCAAATTTCAAGATTTTTGGATAATTATTTTAACCTATAAAATCAAAGAAAGTTCATTTATTAATTAAAAGTGGTAATTTTTAGACCTAGCAAAAGTACTTATTTCCACCAACCCATATTTTTCTCTGATCAAACAAAAAATAACAAGCTTACACAAAAATATTCATGATTTTATCAGCTTTAATTATTTAGTTATGAATTAATCAAGTTTTAGCTCTTTTTAATATTTTCTAGAAAATCAAAAAGGATAAAATCCTTTTCTTACTCCCTCTCTCTCACTCACTCTGACTGATAGAGGGGCCCGAACCCACGCCCACGCTGACCACGGCGTTGGTCCTGTTGACCGGCGGGTACCTCACCGACAGCGAACTCTCCGGCAGCGAGACCTACCTCTATCGACTCCCCTCGTCCCTGTGCATTTCCTGGTGCTACCCATTGAAACTCTACTACACGGTGGTGAGCACGACGACGGCTCTGGTGGCTCGATGATGCTCTTGCGAGAAGACTTTGGTCGTCGGTAGTGACTCTGGTGAAATGAGCTGGCCTAACGCGCCCCTCTCTACCTCCCGAACACTATCACGACGACAACCTACTTGTTAGGGCATGGCAGCATCCACACCGGCGGGCATGGCGGCACGACAGAGCTCTGGCAATGCAGCTAGCCTAACGGCGATCTTTCTGGTGGTGTGAAGGCCACCGGCATAACTCACACATGCGAATGCATCTGGGGGTCTGTCAAGCGTGTGCGAGCTAGCAGCACATGCGACCACGGATGCGGCGGCTTGGCAATGCAGAGCACGTCAGCATAGCGGCACTCCGGCCACTATGGCCCGGTAGAGGTTAAAAGGACGATGGCATTAGCATGAGGAGGTCACCATGACTTTGAAATGGCAGCTGGTCGAACCCGGTAAGCGGCGAAACTAGCTCATCATCGTTGGGGGCAAAGATGGCGGCGTGAACCGACGGCGATGGCTCGTTCCGGCACATCTAGACGCCCGCTGTGAAAACCATCTAGATGATGAGCAATAGAGAGATAAGAGGAAACCAAAACACAAAAGGGTTGGGGTGGAGGTGCGCCATAGAGGGCTGGCCACGGTAAGGGTCTCACGGTGGTGCTCTACTCGACGTTGAAGAAGACGGCGGCGTGTGGGCAGCTCCGGTGGGTAAAGCTGAGGCAAGCAGGTCAAGCTGGTGCGCAAGGAGATGGCAAGTGTGGCTGCAAGATGTATTGCGGCAAAGTGGAGTGGTGGCAGTGAATTTGGCTGGCTAACTGGAGGTGCTCAATAGCGGTGGGAAAAAGAGAGGATGAGCTCGGCGGCCGGTTTGGCGACTTAATGACGTGGGTGAAGCTTCAGGGCGTCCAGCTCCTGCTTACGAATGTTTAGGCAAAGCAGCTATGTGTTGGCATGCGGGGAGGCAGTGCAACCGTTCAGCGGTGGCGTTGGCAAGCAGGCAGATAGGGTGCTCCCCGGCGACGTGCACTATAGTTCTGACAGCCCTTCCTCTCCCTTCATTTTCTCCAGATTCCAAATAGAAACCTAATTTGCTCCAAAAACAAAAGTTGTTCATCTTACTCTGTTCTCCATCTTTGCTTTAAGCAAGAACATCTAATTCTAAATGGATGAAGAGATCTATCCTAAGATAGAGAGAAAGATTGAAACTAAAACTCTAAACTGACAGAACTGACAGTTAGGGTTTGGCAAAATAGTTATATTAGCTATGTTTATGAATTAATTGGTGACTATTTAGTAATCAAACAAATCAACCAATACCACCATTGTTTAGCACAAAGATTGTACTAAGTAATGATGCCATAGTTGAAACAACTTTATTTGGGAAAAATCTTTTTAATAAATCCCCAAAAAGTGAATCAAATGCCAATTTCCATGACTTAGATTTGGCTAAGTGTTGGAATCCAACCCTGATTTCATTTTTGGAGACAAATTTTAGGGGTTTGAACTAGAATTCATACCCCACACTTGACACTAGTGTAAAGGACACACTTTTCACCTCAAAGTTTATTAAGGCACAATTTCAAGTATTTTGGTGAAATTCAAAATTAGAAGGTCACAAAGTACCTTAAAAGGTTTTTGATTTAAGCTCAACACATCACATATGCATTGCATTACTAGCAAGTAAATATTAATTTTAGTGAATACAAGGCATGGTTAGCTACCATTGATGCTTAACATGCGTGATGATGAAATGATCAAGTTTTAGTGATGCTTAACACCTAGGGTGTTACATGTAGGCAAACCAATTACATGGTTTGCCTAGCGAGGACACAAACGCGCATCTCCAACACTTCCTTGAGTTGTGCAACACGATCGTCATCAAGGACATCACGCCTAAAAGCATCAAGCTCCGCTTGTTTCCCTTCTCCCTCTCGGGGAAGGCAAAGCAATGGTTCTACAATGAAAAGGAAGCTATCAAGACATGGGACAAATGTTCCGTGGCGTTCCTCGCCAAATTCTTTCGCATGGGCAAAACCAATGCCCTATGGGGATGAATTTCTATCTTCCAGCAAAGCTCCATGGTGACCATTCCCGAGGCGTGGGAGAGGCTATAGGACTACATCCAAGCATGCGTGTACCATGGGATTGAAAACTGATTAGTGCTCCAAAATTTTTATGATGGATTAATACCTATGTCTAGGGGCCACCTCGACACTACTGCTGGAGGCGCCTTCCTTTCCCTCACCATTGATGGAGCCGCGGCTCTCATCAATAAAATGGTGTCAAATCAAAACTAGGGGGAGGAAAGAAAAACACAAAAAGAAATGCATACCGTGAAAGAGACATATATATTTTCCACAAAAATATATTTATTGATAAAAGGACTGGACGAATGGGCCCAAGATAAGGACGCCATGATGGGTACCGTCCAGGCCATAGACTCACACATGACATGTGAGGTCCGTGGAAACATTGGCCATTGGGGGAATGATTGCACCGAAACCCACGAAGAAGCTGCCTTCATCAACAACGGGTTTCGCGAACCAGGTAATAATAGGAGGAATAACTAATCTCGCCCACAAGGTAATTTGAACCACAATTCAAATTACAATTCGAATCAACCTTGTTTGAAAGACTTGGTACTAGGCCAAGCAAAAATAAATGAGGGTTTGACTAAAAAGCTTACAACTAATGATAAAATCCTTGAAAATATAAATTCTCAAATCGAAGGTTTAACTTCTGATAGTTAAAAATCAATTGAGCTTTAATAAAATGATAGAAACATAATTAGCTCAAATAGCTGCTGCAATTCCTGTTGATAGTAATGAAAGATTCTTACTCAACCTGAGAATTCTCATGAAAATATAAAGCGGTGACCACGAGGGGTGGTAAGACCACTTGTGATCCACCAAATCCTAACAAGTCTATAGGGAAAGCAAGAGGGTGACAGGAGGCCGAACCTTCAATGACAGAAAAAGAAAAACAACAAGAAGAGGAGACGGCACTAAAGGACTTCGTCGACACCAGCTACCTATCGTTTCCCACAAGGAACCGCAAGTAGGCCGTGGATGAGCAATTTTCTCGTTTTGTTGAGATGGTCGAGAAGATACATGTAAGTGTCCCCTTGATGGATGTCTTGCATGTGCCTTCCTATGCCAAGTACATCAAGGACATCATCAACAATAAGCGACCACTACCATCCACAAAAGTCATCAAGCTTGACAGAAGAGTGTAGCGCTGCTATACTCAACTTTCCTGAAAAGAAAAATGATCCTGGGTGCCCCACAATCTCATGTTCCATCAGGATCCAGTACTTCGACCAAGCCTTGTGCGACCTTGGGGCTAGCATAAGAGTTATGCCTAAGGCCGTCTTCGATAAGCTGAACCTCATGCAATTGATGCAAACACCAATGATGTTGGCCAATTGTTGGTATTTATTAACTTGGCACTTATTTTAACTGCCACCTATTATAAACCTATATCTCCTAACATTACTTTGGTGAGCCCTTGGATCAAACCAACTTAAAGGATGGCGTAGATGCAACCTAGGAGGTGGTGGAGAACCGACATTGCAATGCGAAGGCTAACAGTGGGCCCTAGGGGCTGGTCGGCCTATAGGTGGGCTGGCAGCCTCTGCCTCTCTGCCTTGGCGCAGAGTCCTCTCGAGTCTTCTGGTGTCCGTTTCGCTATGGATAAGTGTGATTAAATCTGACATGTAGGTCCACCTTGATGATTTTCTAAATAAACCCCACAGAAAATATAGATTCACTAAAACTTGTGAAATTTGTTAGTTTAAACCCCTAGACCTTCATTGGTGATTATATTTATGCCATTATGCATGTTATATTGATGGTTTATAATGGTTGTTAACTACCATCAACAAACTCCCCCAAGCTTAACCTTTGCTAGTCCCTTAGCAAAGCTAAACTTAGTAAAAAGGATCACGAGTTATGTCGATGCTTTCACTCCTCAAAAGTACACATGCGTTCAAACAAGAATTCTCTTCCAGATTAAAATAAACCAATCTGACTTTCAAACTTACCCATATTACCTTCAACCATTGGGCTTCCTAGCCTTCACTTGGGTCTTGAGTAATTGAAAGACAGAACGATCAAGTCAAGCACTATGCCTCAAGTTCTTTGCTCAACCATTATTCTGTAGTTTTTTAGATTTTCAAAATAAAATTTAGAGATTCCATTGTATGACACTCTCAAGTCTCTTAATATATATGGTATTTATGGATCCTCACCAAAGGCAGTAAAGATGTTATGCCTTTTTTCTCTTCCTACAACTAAAGCTTATGTGGAGTTCATTTTTAGGGAGAAAGCATAAAAGAGCATACTTGCAATACATATATTGTAAAGTCAAACCTTGGATCCAAAGAGAGTTAAGTCATACAATCAAATCAAGATGTGCATGTGTGTGGATGAATGTGGTGGCTAACCTAATTCTACTATGTTCCTTGAAAACATATCTCTCTTTTTGAAACTTAGAAACATTTGCTAAAGAATAGGGGCTATCTTATTCATCTCTCTTTCTCTTTTTTTCAGGCGGGCATCTAAGTACCCATTATTTTAATATCTCGAACACTTTTATGTCTATTTTTTCAATTCTTCTTTTTTTATGAATAACTTTTGCATAGCCCCATACCTCTTTTATGCAACAAAACTTTTAAGAGATAGCAACAAGAACTTGGAGCATTTATTTGGTGGAAATTTCTATCAAGAATATTTTTGGTGTTTACTACCAGTGTAGGAGTAAAACCTTTTTGGGTGGATCTAGATAGAATAGCATGTTGTTGCGCCTATCCCCTGTGTAGGAGTAGTGCATATTTGGGTGGTGTGTACGTGATCTTGATTTTAAGAGCATAACAAACCTCTCATAAGGGTCAACAAAGCTTGACAAAACCCAATGCAATGTAAGAAGCATATATGTGGAAGTTTTCCTAATCTAAATATCATATAGGCTCTGGTAGGAATTCAAGCTTTGTCATATAGGAGCTCATCATGTAGGATTTTCTTATTTTTTAAAAGATAAATCTCTAAAACTTTAGTGTCACTTGGAACAAGATAAACAACAACTCAGACCTTCTCATATCATATCCGTCAATTACCTAGACTTAGATCAAGCATATGCTACCCACGAGTTTCAATTTTAGAGTAAATTCTTATATCAAAATAGTCGTATCCAAAACTCGGGAGAATTCAAGGCTGAAAACTAGGTACTTGAAAAGAATTACGACAGAGCAACTATTTATCATTTCCATTACAAGAGATTATCCTCAGAGTCCATTTATTTAGCTTCTTAAAAATAGAAAACTAGACATGCTTTTTATTTTGTTTTTGTTTTTAAGATCACATCTTTCTATTATATATATGGATAATACAAATATAAATTTTTATTTTAGTTTTAGTTTGTTATGCATCTTTTTATTTCATTATTATTTTTAGCAACTGTATAGCAAACTTAAAAATAACAAATAAAAAGAAATACTTAGTTAGATACATGGGGATGCTCCTCCTCCAAGTTGGATGTTGTTGTGGTCTTTCTTAGAGTGAGTCTACCAACATAAGTCTTTCTCATTCATCCAGAAGCAGGGTTCCTTGTGCAGCGGGTGTGACAACGGCTCAGAAAAATGTACTTCAGATGGATGGCTTTACTCTTGATCATCCTGCAAAATACCCCAACAAGAACACCAAAACTCATGACACGGATTAAGATAAGGGGTTAGCGGTTAGCCATTCAGAGATTTGTTGTTCATGGGGTTTAGACAGATTTCCTAATTGGCAAAGTTCTAGCATGATGTCTATATAATTTTTTTGGATTTTCTTATTTATATAATATAGATAGAAAATATGCATGCATGATACATATATATTTTTTATGCCACCATAGTGAATATTCATGTGGGTGTTTACACACCATAAAATTACTCACATGGGGCTTAGGATTTTTATAATGTGATGATATACAATAATGAAACTTTTAATCTTCCTTTTCTAAATGTAATGCTAATGCAGACAAGTAAATATGCTAAAGTGAAATGAATTCATGCAATGCTAGAAAGTAAATATGGATAGCTACCGATGTTACCTCATGGCTAGGGTTTAGATTTTTTAGTCCTCCAGACAGGACTTGGCTAGAGAAAAATCCTTTACTCTTCGTGTGCATCATTCGGTCTCAGCGATGGAGACCTAGATGGCTGCACATCTTGTGATGGTGTCTCTGATGGTGATGTCACCTTCTCTTTCCATACATGCTTGGTCTATGGACTTGACTTAGGCAGAGTAGGTTCATCTTTCACATGTTCTTCAGGTTCCTCATCTTCCTCCCAACTTTTCTTAGGGGATTGATTCTTTTGGTTTTAGGATGATCGATGTCTCCTCATAGAGCAGGACTTCTTCGGCTGCTCATAAGTGGTATAACTATTGAAATAACAGCGTACCTTCTCTCTAGGGAATTGGAAGTGGACTTGTCTAGATCCGACGTAGATGATCACGTTGGTAGTGTTGAGGAATGATCTTCCAAGGATGATGGGCATACCATCTTCTTCACCCATGTCTAGAACCATGAAATCGTCAGGGGCAAATTGATCAAGTATTCTTACCATAACATGTTTCGCTATTCCCTCTAGGAATCTAATTGATTGGTATGCCATTTGCAGTTGCATATATGTAGGGAACATAGGTTTATCACCAAATAAGTATTCATACATTACCTTGGATATTATTTTAACACCTGATCCAATGTCACAAAAGGTCTTGTGGAATATTCTTTGTTCAATGGTACACTTGATCGTTGGTATGCCTAGATCATCCGTCTTAGCAAGGAATGGTGAAGCGAGGAGGTGGCCGTACTCTGATCTGAGTGTGTTGATAATGTTGACTGATTCTTCTTGTGATTGCCTGACTTTGTTCTTCCTCCTTCGCCTGTTATTCTTCTTCTTGGTCACTATTGTCTCTTCGGGAAGGTACGACATTTGTGGATGTCCAGGAGATTACAAGATACGATTCTTGAAAGAAAACTTCTCCTTTCTATCCATGACTGTGAAGCAAATCTTGGCACTATCCACATAGATGATGGCTTTTGTGGTGCTTAGGAAAGGTCAGCCAAAAATAATGGGTGCCCTTACATCTCCACATGTTTCCAAAACCACAAAGTCTACGAGAACATATGATTGTCCCACTCAAACAATAGCATCTTCAAGAACTCCCTTAGGGTAGCAGAGTGACTGATCTGCAAGCTGCAAATGCATATTTGTGTACAACAAAGTATCTCCATTAAGTTGATCATAAATTACCTTAGGCATGATGTTGACACTTGCTCCAAAGTCACAAACAACTTCTTGAAAAATGTGAGGTCCAATGGCGATGGGGATGATATGTCTTCCTAGATCGTTCTTCTTTTTTGGCAAAGTATAATCTATCCACCTTCCCGTCGATGGTTGTATACAGTAATATGTTGCATTATGAATATTGACAAGATTTGTAGTTTCTAGATCTTCCGGTTGCCCTAGAATCTTACCTTTGTCGAATGAAGGAGCATCAACAGCTAGCTGAGCTATTTGTGATTCTATCATTTTATTAAAGCTATGCTGATTCTTAATGGCAGAAGCAAAGTTATCCATTCTATTATTTATGTTCTCTAGAATTTTGTCATTGGTAGCTACCTTTTTAGATAATTCCTTCATAAGTTTGGATTGGCCAGCAATTAATTCTCTCAAGGGTGGTTGATTGAAATTATTAAAATTATTACCTTGATAGTTATCTTGGTAGTTTGGCCTTTGTTGCTGATTCCATCCTTGATTCTGCTAAGGACAAAAGTAGTAGTTGTTGTTGACAAAGTTCACATCCTCTTGGGTTTCAGGACAGTTGCTCCCTGAGTGCCTAGTGTTTCCACACACTTCACATGTCATGTGAGAATCATGAATGTGCATGACTTCTTGCTTCTCATTGGCTCGATCTTCAAGCTTCTTCATCAATAGGTCCATCTTGGCAGATAGCATGTCTACCTCCTTGAGTTGATACATACCTCCACCCCTCTTGTGGGTTTGAACATGTTCTTTATTCCAACCTTGATTGGTGCCCATCTTCTCAACAAGAGCTGTTGTAGCTGGTATGGTGAGTGACCGAAATACACCTCAGCAGTAGCATCCATAGTCTCACGGGTACTGTTGGTCAACCCATGGTAGAAAGTCTACATAAGTAGCCAATTCTCCATCACATGATGAGGACATTCCACAATATAATCTTAAAAGCATTCCCATGCCTCAGGGACAGATTCATCATGTTGTTGCTGAAAGCTTGAGATTCTCCCACGCAGAGCATTGGTCTTGCCTGTGGGAAAGAATTTTGCTAGAAAGGCAGTGGAGCACTTATCCCATGTAGTATTTCTATCTTTGTTGGCGTAGAACCATTGCTTCACCTTCCCCAAGAGTGAGAATGGGAAGAGGCGAAGTAGTATGGCATCTTGGGTTAGTCCTTTGTTGATAAAAGTGCTACAGATCTCCAAAAAGTGTTGGAGATGTGCACTCGCATCTTCATGTGCCTTTCCACAAAACTGGCTTGCCTGCACCATGTTAATGAGGGCTGGCTTGAGCTTGAATCCATTATCTCTGATATTGACTATCGGTCTAGTACGGATGTTGGTCGTAATTGGAGTAGAGAATTCATGGAGAGTCCTGTTAGCCATAGCTTCAAATTCAGGTGTTTAGCTTCGCCTTATCCGATTGTCTTCCGACTCTAAAGCTAAAACTTTCTTGAGTTTAGCCTTAGTCCTTTTAAGTAATGCTTCTGGATCATCAACGTGGTTCATTGGAAGGTCAAAACCGGTCATACATTACCCTGCATAAGATACACAAGTAGATAAAACAAGGGTAAGCCTGTTTGAGCAGAGGTCAATGGTTTTCCTTTGCCTAGCTACCTTCCCCGGTAACGGCGCCAGAAATGTTTTTTGGTATTTATTAACTTGTCACTTGTTTTAATAGCCACCTATTATAAACCTATATCTCCTAACATTACTTTACTAGCTTATTATCCCTAGTGATGATGCTAGAGATGCTTGTTGGTACTACATAACATTACTACTAGAATAATACTAAGCAGTTCTTTATTAATTTATGTGACAAGGAAGAATAGATATGAATATATATATGAAAGGAATCTACAAGCACACAGATAATATACCATTGTAGCACTTCACTCGAGAGTATTTTAGGTATCGTTATTTATATTTTTACCACAGGGACCGTCGAGCACGGACATGTATTGATAACTTATACTATTGATAGAGAAATAAACCATAACCAATGTTTTACTCATAACATGGGTAAGTCATAGGATAAGATATATGATAAGTATTGATTAATAATGATGATAAATCACTCAGAGTACTCCTTTCTATGGCATTAGCATGGTTAGGTAGAATATTAGAGGAATAATTCCTAACTCATTCTTAATTATAAGTCAAAGCATACATTGATTAGTGCAATTATACCTAGTAATCATTGTTAAGATCATTGTCATATCTACACATAAGGGATATTACTAAGGAAGATTAAGAATAGAGCTTGTTCTTCCTTCATAACCAGACCCTACGTGCACCTATATCGGGGAGTGGACTACAAAGGACACAATGGGAGTGTCACATCCATGAACTACCACATGACCTGGAATATAGGGTGTATCCATAGGTAAACAATGTATAAGCACCACGCTTACACAATGTCGACCACCCACCCATGGATCCTTAGAGTGAGCGCTATACGAACTTATGCATGAACATGATAATAATCGAACTATACTAAGCATATAATCAAAGTAGACCATGAACATTATAACGAAGAACATGAATAAGATGAATACTAATATTATCATAACAATTGTAGCTAACATATAAAAGTAATAGAGATACAAAAGAGAGGGGGTACAAAGATTATACCAAACCACGCTCTTGACACGATCGGGAATCCAAGTGAAGCCTACTTGCCTCCCTCTAGACATAGCCTAACTAGCTATGCCCTAGAATATGATGGATCTCTGAGGATGATTAGGATTTTTGTCTTCTCAAATGACTTGATGACTAGGGTTATGCCTAGGAGGTGGCAGGGGCTAGTATATATAGGCTGAAGCATCCAACGTGAGCCCTTGGATCAAACCGACTTAAAGGACAGCGTAGATGCAACCTAGGAGGCGATGGAGAACCAATATTGCAACGCAGAGGCTGATAGTGGGCCCTAGGGGCCAACCGGCCTACAGGTGGGCTAGTCAGCCCCACTTGCTTCTAGAGTCTTCTGGTGTTCATTTCGCTGCGGATAAGCGGGATTAAATCTGACATGTAGATCCACCTTGATGATTTTCTAAATAAACCCTATAGAAAATATAGATTCATCAAAACTCATGGAATTTGTTAGTTTAAACCCCTAGACCATCGTTGGTGATAGTCTTATTGCAAGCAAAATGGAGTCCCTGGAGTTAAGCATCATACTTCAAATATCCACCACCTATTGCAAGTGGTATAAATCAAATTGGTTTCCACATGTGGTATTTCTAAACCAATATCATCATGTTGATTTCACTTTGGTATTTATATGCTTTCTCCATGCATTATATAGATTAAACTCCCTTGAGCATTAATTTGCCAATTATGCATAAACTACATTCTACATCATATGTATGCATATATTTAGGGAGAGCTTAGTCTATATAATGTGAGAGTCAAATTTTGTGACCTATTCCACTCTACATACAAAGGATCACAAAGTTTGACCCTCCCTTGTGCTACCAATGTCTTCCTTTTTGGTGTTTGATTCCAAAGGGGGAGAATTTGTAGGACCAAAAGCAAGCTCGATCATAATAATTTACAAGTGGTAATGGTAATAATTTACAAGTGATAATGGTCCGAGAAAGGGAGGATAGTGGATTATGGAGTTAGGGGAGGCTTAAATCCATAATGCCATATGGGGACATTTGTAAGAGCAAGATAAGTTTCCAAAGATGTTTACATGTGGTATCTTTTAGCATCATATAACCTTGCCCTTTGCATTGCATCCTAGCAAGTAAATAGTTTTTTTAATTCCAAAATTTTTATTATTTGCTTGTTTTGGTCGTGTTGTCATCAATCACCAAAAAGGGGGAGATTATAAGGAAAATGGACCCTAGACCCATTTACTTTGGATTTTGGTGTTTGATGACCAACACAACCAAATTAGACTAATGAATTTGCAAATGATTGTTTTGTAGTTCAATAGGGTGCAAGCCGTGACTTGGACGAAGACGACATGATGATCCGATGATCAACACCTTAAGCAAGACCCTAGAAGCACAAGAGAAGACCCAAGATATCAAGCAAAGTCCAAGCACGAAGATAGGAACCAAGCCAAACGCAAGATCGCGAACAAACGAGCTTCATAGAGGTGACCGAACGCGGCCCTTATAGCGACCGGATGCGTTCGATCAAGATGCTCGGCAAATCAGCAGCAGCGACCAGATGCTGAGGACTTCAAGTGACTGGACATGACGATGACACTGTTCACTATCGTGACAATAGCTCAGCATTGACTGGACGCTGGAGGGTGATCGACCAGACGTAGAACTATAGCGTCTAATCGAGTCCAGAGAGGTTCCAGAGCGATGACAGCGCGACCGAACGCGTCTGATCAATAGTGACCGGACTCAATAGTGCATCTGATCAACGCGCGCGCTCCAACGGTCAGGACTACCGGACATGTCTGGTCAGGATGACAGTAGCGTTCAGTCAGTAGCAGAAAGCTGGGTTTCACCCCCAACAGCTACTTTCTCGTTGAGGCTTATAAATAGACCCCCCCAACTGGCCATTTCAGTAGTGGAGAGTTAAGGAAACATACCAAGGGTGTTGATACACCACTTTAGTGATCTCCACTTGCATAGTGCTTAGTGATTCATTAGGTGATTAGCGTAGGTGCTTTGTGAAGTGCTTAGGTTGATTAGACCACCGCTTATGCGTTTGCTCTAGATTTAGGCCTAGTGTTTAGTGAGGTTTGCATACCTCTTATCACTCGGTGCTTGCGTGCACCATTGCTGTACATCGAAGGGGCTTGTAGTCTTGAGAGATCACACCAACTACGTTTGTGGTGTGGCCGCCACCATGTACCAAAGGGAACAAGGCCCACGGCGGTTCGACCGGAAGCTTGATAGTGAAGATGGCGGGGAGCATCCGGGAGAGGCTTGCCGGAAGGCATGTCGGAGACCCACTTGCGTGTGGGGAAGGCCCGAGGCTATCCACGGAGTTACCTGATCAGGAGCTTGGCCCTTGCGAGGGATTCCTTGCGAGGGGCTCCAATAAGGACTAAGGAGAAGCTTGCGTGCTTCTCGATACCTCAGTAAAAATACCAGAGTCATCGATGGGAGTTTGCATATCTCTACTTTACTCTTTAGCTTCCGCATTTCCAACTGTTTGCATAACTCCTTTTGCGGTAGAGATAGCAATACATTAGCAAAACCGTAGTTACACATTTAGATAGTTTATCTTTTGCATAGATTGTACTAAGAATAGATAAAGAGGCCATAGTTTAGAGTTAGAATTTTAAGTTGCCTAATTCACCCCCCTCTTAGGCATCATGGTCCCCTTTCAGAACTATTTTGGCATGCGTGGCAAGGGGCTGCCACGCTGGTGGGCATTGCCGTTGGAGATACTTTCCACGTGTACATGCTATAGCCCATGTGTACATGCTATAGCTGATTTTATTGGCGATGGTTTGGGTACATGTCACCTTCTTATTGCATAACATGGCCATCTCTAGTTCTTGCACGTATCAGGATCTTACTAGACCATGTGTCGGGTCCCTATTGTTCCACATGTCAGTTTTCTATTGGCACATGTGTCATGTTGCGGTTGGATAACATGTTACTTCTTCATTGGACCATGTGTTGTATTTTTATTGGTGCACGTGCATGTTTCTTATTCGACCATGAGTCACGACGTTGCTCGTCCATGTTTCGTATTTTTATTCGGCCACATGGCTTGACGACTTCCTTCCACGTGTTACATTTTAATAGCCCATGTGTCATGTCCTGGTTATTTTACGTGTCATGCACTGGTTCATCCATGTGTCACAATTTTATTTGATCACGTGGCTTGTCCAGGTTCTACCACATGGAGTGTAATCAATTCGTCATAAAAGTAATTTGAGATCGTCACTACTACACAGATTGACTACATAACTATTTAGCCTAGCAATCGAATAACAACAATTAATATTTCACATGTTAGCAGCAAACCACTATCAGAGTATCACTGCATCAAACCGGCATACGAGTTCACACATCAAACCAGCACATGAGTCCACGCATCGAACCACAAATGTTCACTGTATCAAGCTGCAGGAGTTGAAGACTGAGAGTTACCAGAATTGTTGAAGCATGTGCATAGCTCACGGAGATTATTGTACTCCTCCTATTGTCGTTTCTTGAATTCCTCCAACTCCCTTTCAGTCTTTTCTGTCTTCCTCTTTAGTTCATCCACTTGATCAACGAGGGCAGCGAAACTTTCCTATTCAGCAACAAGCTGTTCCCGAAGCATTCTCTCCGCCAATGTCTCTGCTCTAGCGGAGCTTGTTTGGATACTATCATTCTTCAAAAAAAAGGTTGTTACCTCTTCCTTGGGAGGGGGCCTTGCCCTAGGAGATGTAGAGAACCTTGCAAACAAGATCAACGCTAGTCAATTGTTGCTGCCCATCAACAACAGGTTCTGCTTGCATAGTTTCCATAGCTTCCTGCGAAATTCAATCAACAAAACATTAGGTTACAGATAGTGGAAGAGAACTTCAATTGAAAATCCAAGAGATTAATTCATAACAAGTAATGCATAGGTCTTCCTCAGCCTAATACTGATAGAGATTACATAAGCTTCAGTAGATTTTAGTAGATTTCTATAACACTAGGCTCCTACTATGTTTCCTTCTTTTATGGCAATGGCTTTAGTAGATTTCTAGGAAAGCAAAAGAAGGTACTTACAACTATTACACTTGCAGCATCGCTCAGACCCTTTTTACTACTGGTATGGAAGTCCCTGAAGACTTCCACAACATTAACATCTTCAACAGGTGGACCACGTTGTTCTTCAAGTCCTAGATCGTGTTCTGCTACCTTCCTCTTGTTCTCCTTCTGTTCACATTGCACATGAGTTTATGTTTATATTTATACAAAGGCAAAAGTAACAATAAAACACAACCATCACTTACAAATTTTTGCAGCAGAACAACATAGGAGTGAGATCGTGTAGTCTAGTGGTACTTCACTTTTGCACAGTTTCGCTTGTTCTTCTCAGATGTTTCCTATAGCTCTATTTGTGTTAGACTGCAGCCTAGGTAGACCATAGCAAGACTAGACAGGAAATCAATGGGTTCACACACACCTTATTCTTAGCACTAGACCAAATCTTGACAAGTTCACACCACTGTACATCGTTCATGGACGGGACAGGAGAGGACGTATGGATCTGATCAGTAGGGACACCAATGAAGTATTTTTGCTTCAACTTGTAGCGTGTCTACCGTACTGCAGACCGCATTACATTACAGTAAGCTTCTTTTATTGGTGGGTGAGCCCCATTAACGCGCAGCCTTGACTGCACATAGTAGCATTCATCTTGTTGCGGGCCTCCTCCATTTTGAAGAGCCTACGATCGTCAGTGTGCAGTAGGATTAGAGCTTCCTTAGTAATGAGATACTAAAGCGGATAATAATCCAACAAAGATCCATTAGTGAAATCCACAACTCATACCAAAGTGCAACTTTAACAATTATTAACAATTTTCATGGTATGACCTCATCTAAATTTAGAGTAGCACCACATAGATATATATAACTCAAACTAAAGTAGCAGTTAATTGAGCTGTAACCATTACAATTTCAGCAGTTAATGGAGCTTGCTCAGTTTTCACAAGTATAATGTCAATGAACAAGTGGTAGTGATCATCATTGGCATCAGTAGAAACATGTGCAACTTTAACATTGGTAGGCCTCAGTTATATGAATGATGGACACAAAGTATTGATTTGCTTTTGATGCCTTCCTCTTATTTGGAACCAAATGGATAACTTGGTTGTCAACAAGGAGAAGACACAGAAAGCAAATATATGAGCTGCATCCTAATACATCCAACAGCCATGTAGACATCATTAGCATAGAAATGTGGCCTCAGATATGTTACAAGTTCAAAATACCATAAAGACTCACTGGTGGCACTAGAGCATACGGAACCGAAATGTAGAATCAAGCAAGCATTGGACAAAAAATAGTTTAGACAGAAATAAAGGGCATGTTTGTTTGCCTAGACAGATAGGTATAATCAAGCAAGCACTTGACAATTAACAGGTCTAGTTGCACACAGACATTTATAGTTGTAAGAACATTGAACATATGCAGAAAACCAAGACATCAGCATAAAACCAACTAGTGCCACCTCCTACTTCTTTTCATCATCATTGGCCTAACCAGATCTCTAACGCTAGAATGTTTCTTGTATACCTCATGTTCAAGCAAGGACCAAAATAGTGAAGCGAACAGGAAAAGACGAGAAAGGAGACCTAAGAATCTGTCACCTCTGTCGCGGCACACAACGGACACAGATGCCAATACCGCCGCGCTCCACCGGGAAGCCCCGCCGCCTAGCCTTCAAAAGGACGCCTTAGCTACCACAACACACCAGGGATCCTCCGCTGCCGCCGCCGCCACCGCAAGTCCAACGGGCATAGATTTGTTTCCACTTGCAGGGGATATCCAATATATAGGTCAACTTGTAAGGCATCCATACAGAGAATATATACTACTATAAGGGCTCCAAAGACATGTCAACACAATCAGGCGTCTAGCGCAATGATGAAGATGGTCCATTTCTTGCTCTGGATCCCGGGTTTGACTCCCAGGTCTCAAGGTTTTTTAGAATTAGATTTTATTAAACCCCGGCGGCACATAAGGTACAAGTGACACGCAAGCTGTCGGGTCCCACAGGTCGAATGAAGATGGAGAAAGGTCCTACATGTACACATAACACGTAAGTCGTCGGGTCCCATAGGTCGGGTGGAGAAGGGTCCACAAGTGACACGTAGGTCGTCGGGTCCTACAAGTCAGATGGAGATGGAGAAAGGTGACGTCGGGTCCCACAGGTCCAATGAAGAAGGGTCCACAAGCACAAGTGACACGCAAGCCGTCGGGTCCCACAGGTCGGATGGAGAAGGGATCGAGCGGAGACTTTTATGATGAATTGCAAGCGTCACGGATGAGTAACTACAGGTCCCACAGGTAGACGTCGGATGGAGAAAATACCGTGTGGAGATTTATGATGAAACACTATTCGTTATAGATCGAATATTGTTTGTCATAGATGTGTAATTAGTTCAATGACGAAGCCCTGTTTGTCACAGTATTAAAGAAGATCGTCACAGATGAGTCACGCGAGTGATCGGTGTCGAAATCATATGCTCTTCTATGACGTTTCTTGTGAGGATATCTGATTTCGTCGTAGATAGGGAGGGTTTGAGGATCATCACCACTGATCTATGATAAAACGGAAATATTCGTCATAAAAAACGATCTTCTATGACAGTTTCAGAATCGTCATTAAGATGTTTGTCATAGAAGTGGATATTTCTAGTAATGATTCTCACCATAAAGATGGTTCAAACTGACTGAACGCAAAATTTGAATTGGTTTATCACCTCATTGGGTTAGCCTTGATTTTACCGGTTACAACCGCACACAGTAGAAAGGATTTTCGTAGCTACGAAGGTTGAATCATAGAATGGTACGTTACATTGAGCGAGAGGTATTTGCAACCATTAAAAATGATAACATCTTACATCATTTTCAAGAATTGAAGAACCGAATGAAGACCTAAACTACCTAGTATAGTGGTAATACTTCTCTGATATGTTACTTTCAGAGTACAAATGCATAATAATAAATAAGCTTAATTTTTTGTTTGTCCTTTTTCTTATTAACTCTTAAATCTTTTTCAAATGATATGGATGTGAAAGATGCGAATGCACTAAATATAAGGTATATGTTTCTTAATGTTCCATGTCATTTACTTAGCTGCTGTATCCTACTATTAATAATGTACGTTGAACAACTTTTTGCAAACTTTGCTTGAGAATAACTATTAATGATGGTGTAGCTTTCTGCTTTTGGCTATTAGAATTTGGTCCTCGTCACCAAATGCTGGGTCCGATTGTTCTGCTACTGTTACTTGTAACGAAAAATCATTGTTGGTGGCTAGCTTAAATAATTTAAAGATTTAATAGTTTCCTACGATTACGAAGGTTGTGTCCTCTCCACCATCCACGTACATGAGGCTCACGTCAACTCGCCTCCACCCGTTCTCGTCTCTGTCTAGACCGCCGGTTTCGCCGCACGCTCGCTCGCCTTCTCCGATCGCGCATGCCATGCACCCTACCAGAAATATACTCGTACCTGCTGCGTCCATGCCTCTCTAGCTTCATCCACCTGCAATAATCCTCACCAAAATTACCTATTCACTCACGCAAGAGCGACCGAATTAACGTCTGCTTGTTAATCAGCGCAAGCTCTGGCCCTGCAGGGTGCACGGACCATGGCTGCAGTGTCCCGCGCCGTCCTGCTCCTCGTCGTCCTCACGGGGGCCGCCGCGTCCTCTCCCACCACCGGCGCCGCCGCTCCCGACGATGCCGACACCAAGCCGAGCATCCTGACGCCCATCGCGCACACCCCCGTGGGGTCCTTCGAGGGGGCCGATGGACCCGTCGCCGACGACGCCATTGACGACGATAACGCGGCGCCCGTGGGCTCGCCCATCGGCACCACCATGACGGAGCCCGAGCCGGAGCTCGCGCCCCCGGGGCCTCCCGATAGCAGCAGCGCCACCGCTGCTTCCGTACGCGGCCCAGCCGCTGCTGCTGCGGTTGCCGCTCTGGCGGCCGCCGGCGCCATCTTTGCCTTCTGAGAGGACGGTGTGCATGAGTGTGCCGCTGTGCGTGTGCGCACAGATTTCTCATGTGTTGCGCGCTCACGTACGTCCCATCCTTCTTTTGTGATCTTTTTTTTCATCTTTTCGTTGAAAATGTGCATCAAAATTATTTCATTTTCTGATAGCAGGGACAGGGTGCATGACAGCCTGTGTTGTTACTGACAAATTCACGAGAAACTAGTAGTATCCACCTGGAATTTTTCTCTCCTTTTTTTGTCCTAGAAGATAGGTCCACAAAAATGTAACATTATGTACACACTCAGGGGGGGTCAATGCATGGTCTAGCTATGAGACTATTTGGTCCTGTCTAAGTACATCCCTTATATTTTCAGGTTTTGAGCCAATTCAACTTGTTGAAGTGTACAAATACAACCAATATTTTTTCCCAATTGATGATGTGTGCATTGTGATCTCTTTTCTCATTTTGTTCCTCTCGACTGCATGCGTTCATGTGCGTAGCTATTTATATCAAGATTGATTTGGGCCAGAATTCCAAAGTCCTTATTCGTCGTGCGTCCACCGACAGATGCAAACAATGCGCAGATATGCGTCCAGAGGTGAGTGGAGGGAGCTGCATCGTCGTGTTCGTAGCATGACATCAAAGCAGCTACCCCGTTCGGCTCGCTGAAACTTGCCGAATCCGTTGAAAATATGTTTTTGCTGAATTGTTGTGAGAGAAAAATATTGTTTCAGCTAAAAAAATAAGCTGGATAGTACGGATTCTAATATAAGTCGAACGGGGCGTATGTTCAACACCCACATGCCCACCGCTAACCACGGGTGGTGAATCAGACAGGTGGTGATGGGGTGGACAGGCTTAGAGCTAGAGTTTGGGCTTTTGGAGGAATTTGCAATATCCAATGGCCCTACAGGGATGGTCGGGGCCAGCGGCCAGTTCGGCGGTGGTGGCGAGGCAAGCCAGCAATGGTGCCATCGGCTAGGCTGTGGAGAACAACCGGTGGGTAGGATCGGTGACAGGGGTCAGGGGCAACAAATGGATCAGGAAAACGATAAACAATTTTTCGCCCCCACTCATCCCCGCTATCGCGGTGGCGGCGGCCCGCTACGGCGTTCAAAAAGGCCTCCCGCAGCAATTTTCACCTCCTCCTTCCTTCCTCCTCCTCTCCTCTTCCCCGTCAGAGCTCAGTTTTTTCTGCCAACAAAGATGGCCGGCGGTGAGCTGGAAACGCCGAATCTGAGTTGTCTGGGCCCGGATTCGGCGACCCCCACCCTGGATCCAGCGGGCGGCAGGAGATCAAGAGCTGCGGCCGGCGAGCATGCTGGCACGGAGACTGGCGAGCGCGCTTACGACCGGCGGCACGCGGTCGGGCGGCCAAGCCATGCGCCAGCTCATGACAGCCCAGATCCAGTGCGCGATGACCGAACGGGCGCAGCGGCCGGCGGTTGCACCGGCGCAACTACCGGCAGCAAGCGGCCAGCCGGCTGTGCGGCCAAGCCCTACGCCAGCCCATGGCGGCCTAGATCTGGTGCACAGTGGCCGATGGGTGCGCCAGCAGCGGCTACTGGCATGGCGACAGGTAGCGGCCGATCGTTCTAGGCCCATGGCGACAAGAGCTGTGCATGGCCGAGCGGCCGGAGTGCCTACCAGCGGGGCTGGGCTCTGGGCCGCGCCCGCAGGGGCCGTACCGCCGTAGCTGCGCTCCATCTCCGTCCTGGCTCGCGTGCAGGCAAAGCCAGGCAGCAGCCTGCGGCCGGCTGCCAGTATGGTTTCGCCAACGTCTTGCGGGGCCGGACTGCTTTTCTCCGTCCGTGACACAGCGCGAGACCTTTTAGTCCTGCTCCTGCAGCGTGCTTGGACGCGTCGCCGGTCGTGCGCGGATACACGGACATCGGCGCGCCTGCGCCCGCGCACGCGTTCCTCTACACCGTCCTCGGCTGCTCCGGCTCCTCGTCATCCTCAGCAAGTTTGGCTTGCTTCCGCAGGTATATGAAGTCTATGTGAAAATCTTGCCTGGCTGTTGCTGCAGGCCAGCGACGATGGCGCAAAATGGCGACATATCCCCCCAAGACGTGTCGCTGAAGATTTTGGCCCCTGCTCTCAAAGCCTTCTGATCTTGCTGCTATCCACCGGGCAGGTCTCAAGGAGAAAGCCTTTCTGAGCCTGTTGCTCAGATTTCGATGGTGGCGTCCGTGGACATCGCTTCCCTTCCTGAAGGCATTGATACAGACTCGCCGGTATCTACGCTATGGCGAATCCTTGAGCTCTCACGGATTGCTCTCCACCCTCTTGTTATTGGTTTACCTATCCTCCTACACCTTGGCTTTTGCTCGCAGTCTCGCTGCCAGGTGCTCGCTCTCAATGGCTCTGTTGTCCTCTGGGTCACTTGAGTGCTCGCCCTCAATGGCATGCTTTGTTGCCCTCTGGGTCACTTGAGTGCTTCGCCTAATCATATGCTGGGTTACGGGGACCTTGATCTTCTTCTTTGGATCTCCTCGTGCCCTTCCTGATTGTCCTCCCTCCTTCGAGGCTTCCTCCTCCCAAAGGGCGTAGGTGGTCATCAGTTGGGCCTCAGATACACTCATAGGCGATATAACTCACGGCTGTCGCCTGTTGGCTTTGATCCACTGCCTTATAGCTCCATGGTTGTCGTCTATCAGACCTCACTCAATACCTTATAGATGCATGTGGTTTAGAGCTCCTCAGAGCCTGTCTTGGTGGTGGCACAAGTTAGGAAGTATTGCTTGCACTCGCTCCAGCTGTAGGTTGAGGTGGTAGCTGAATCTTGTTGTTTTTGCCGTTGTGTTGTTTTGTTAAGTGTTGTAATCCTTCACTCTCTCACTTATCGTATACTCCTCTGACCTTCAAGGGTCATCCTTGTATTATAGGTGCTCGGCACCCTCTATTCCTGGCTTTGCCAGTATCGGTGGAAAATTATCCAGGTGGGGACTTTTCGTCCCCAAGGTGCCGTCTTAAAAAAAAGGATTAGGGCGGCTAGGACAGCAGTGCCAGGGCAGTTGAAGACGAGTTTAGGTAGAAAACACGCTCGTTGCATCACGAAGCCCAAACTAGATAGGTTATGAGGCTGTTCGGCAGGGCTGAAAAATACTGTTCCGGCTGATTGTTGTGAGAGAAAAATACTGTTCTGGTAGGACGTGAATAGTGATTTCGTGAGAGACACAACCAGCCAGCCAGATTGAAACCAGCCAGCCGAACGGCCTCTATAACGATGATCTTTAGACCAAAAGAAAAGACTGAAGTTTACTACTGAAATATAAAATGTATATGATTTTTAGGCACATAAAGCAGCACTAAATAGTGTCTAATTTACGACTGCACAGTCTGAAAAAGCAACAGACATTATTATGATATTAGAGCCCTGATCCCAGTCACTAATCCATCAAACTCAATAAACTCTAGTATGGATAATCACACTTAAAAGCGTAATCTAGGTGTTACAGTAGGAAAAGAATAGCACGATTGCAGACTCTGTAGTCCAGCCATTCTCATATAAACAGAAAAAAAGAGAAGTAACCAGATAACAGATATCTAAACAGTAGCTGGAATGCTAGATAAATGGATAGCAGAATACAACTTAGCAGAGATAGCATGGTTTTCTGAATGTAAGATGCCATCTAAAGTAACAGAAAACAGGCAGACACCAGCATAAAGGAGCTGACAACTTCTGCAGCTATATAACGACTGATCAAAGGGATCACCGATGCTCATATCATGCATATGCCTGATGTGCATGGAATCATTCAAGTAGGTGTTACACGAAATGAGAACTTGAGCATCTTTAGAAGCTCTGTTCAACAGCAGTTTTGTTTCTGTATGCTGCTTAGTCAAATATTTAGAACCACAGCTCGTACTAAGATGGACATCACGGCATTCCAGATATTCAAGTGGATGATGATGCAGCACCCTTTTTGACAAATCCTTCAGAAATACGTTAATACAAAACAATGGTCATGTCTCCAAAAGTAGTAGAGATATAAACATGATCTTTAGACCAAAAGAAAGTACTGAAGTTTACTACAGAAATATATGATTTTTGAGCACCTAAAAGCAGCCTTAAACAGTGTCTAATCCACGATTGCACAATCTGAAAAACAACAGCGCATTATTACGAGCCCTAATCTCATCCACTAATCCATCAAATGCAATAAACTATGGTATGAATGCTCAGAATATAAAAGCGGATTCTATGTTTTACAGTAGGAAAAGCAGAGTACGATTGCAGACACTGTAGTCCAGACATGCTCATGTAAAAAGATAAAGAAAAGACGTAAAAGGATGGAATTAAGACATGCATAATAACGAGATACAGATATCTAAGCAGTAGCTGCAACGATAGATTAATGGTTAGCAGAATACAGCTTATCAGGGATAGTATGGTTTTCTTAATGTAAGATGCCATCTGAAGTTTACAGAAAACAGGCATAGGACACCAGCTTAGAGGACCTGAATACGTCTGCAGTTACACAGCGACGGATCAAAGGGATCAACAATACTCATATCATGCATATGCCTGATGTCCATGAGATCATTCGAGTAGCGAAGGCTAATACACATGAAGAGAAGAGTATCCCTAGAAGAAGCTTTGTTCTTCAACTGCAGTTTTGTATGCTGCTTAGTCAAATATTTAGAATCACAGCTCGGACGCTGGGTTCTTAATTCCACCATTTCTAGCACTTTAGCATTCAAAAGAAAGAAGTTGGCAAATTCCACGTCTCTCTTCATCCCTCGATAATTTATCAATACTAATTTCTTCAGATGGAGATGAAGGCATTCGAGATAATCAAGCGGATTATGATGCTGCACCCTTTTTGACCTATCCTTCAGAAATACCTGAATACACAACTAAAAAAATCAGAAAAAAAAAATCTTAACATGAAAACAGATCGAACAGGTTACAGGATGATATAAATGGAAAAGAGCAGTTGGAAACAAGAATATACAGGATGATATAAATGGAAGAGAGCAGTTGCAAACAAAATACAAAAGATTGGTGGGAAACATTCGTTACCTTGACATATAGCTTCTGCAAGCAGGGAAAACATTTCATAAGGCCAATAACATCATCGATACTAGGAGGGGACATGTGCAAAACCAAAACATTCACTGTTCGCACCACCGCTGTTGAGTTCACAGGCATAGTTTCCTGAATTAAATCATTGGGCATAAACAGTAAGAGCGTGAAACATAAGAGGGTGACACATTAAGTTAGAAACTACAGGCACCTTCAAAATAGTACTCCCAAGCTCAAGTGTTGTAATGTCATGTGTGAGCGACCCCATGAACTGAAGTTTGGGCGCCCCAGATATTCGAACTGATAGACCTTCTCTTTCCGAATGATGTTGGACTCGGATGAAGAACCTTTGTAGGAGAGGCGAATCCTCAATAATGACTTCTTTCAGCCTTTCAGGATCCCACAGCTCTAGGCGGTTATCTGAAACACCAAAACTTCTCAGGGTAGGGGAGCTAATCTGGAGGCGACCATAGCCCACATTTTCGCTCAGTGCCAAGCTCTCAAGCACAGGGCATTTGGAGAGCAGAGTGTGGAGCACGCTCTCCGCGATGATGGTGCACTTGATCGTAAGCTGCTTGAGGTTGGGAAAGTGCATCCTATCCACGTCATTGGCAGGAAACTTGACGTACTTACTGTCGTTGAGGACGAGGGAGCGAAGGGAGGATGACAACCGGAACGCGGCCGGCGGTATCGGGACCGGATGAATGAACTCGCGCCACAGCTCGAGCTCCTGCAGGTTGTCGAGCGCGGGTGAGCGGAGCCAGGAATCTAGGTCGGGGTACCTGGCCCGGCGGAGGGAGAGGCGGCGGACGGGGCCACGATGCGCGGAGAAGACGCGCGAGACGACGTCCGTGATTTCGCAGCAGGAGCCAAACCCGCGAATGTCGCCGTCGCAGAGGTTGAGTGGGGAGGAGCGCCAGAGGTGGCGCCACCGCGTGGAGAAGGCTTGCGTTCGGGCGCCGTGATGATCGAAGTGATCAAATTTCTATACTTAGCTCTTATAATCTCGTTAGTCCGGAAATCACAAAGGATTTCAACCAACTCTCGACATACAAACTAAGATCGTAGTGATTCAACACAACACATCATTCATTACAATATTTCACAAGTAGCATTCGAATTACATCCATCAAAGTTCAAATAACATATTACAAACCAAATTTGAGTGTGCGGAAGCAACATAGTTTAGTACAAAACATTATAGTTTTCAAATACATTACCAAGTCTGAGTCATGTCCCACAAAAACATTATCAGGTACGAGAACTAGTACAGACCGCGCCCAACGGTCTAATCTTCATCTCCAGCTGGGAGAAGACAGTACTTGCAGCAACCAAAGTAGAACTGGTCATCTGCAACAGGTGGAAGATAAACCCTGAGTACGAGAAGGTACTCAGCTAGACTTACCCGTCAAACCAGAAATAAAAGACACCAAGGATCATGCAAGGCTTATGAAATGGGCTAGCTTAACACAGTTGCATAAAAGAGCTTATGATTATAGTAACCAATTTAAACTTAGCATCAAGCTTAACATCATTTACCTGTCCACTAGATTAGCACATGTACTAGAGCACTTACTTATTAGGAGCAAACAATATTAACCATAGCAGGTATAATAAGGCTGTCATCATTATATCATCATTTCCGAACCATCATGTTATTTAGTGTATCTACTTTGGAGATAAGCCCGTCAAGTTCTCACTAACCGGGAGAGACGGCGACTTGAATCGAATTACAACTCAGCTGAGGGGGTATTCCTAACTCTCACCCTGGCATACTTTGCAAGGGTAGCCGTGGGTCACCTTTGGGACAACTCATGAACCAAATTCGCGGGTTCGATCAGCGCCAGCGCTCTCAGGGATTACCCTTCTACCAGGATGATCAGGACTTTTAAATCACCTGCCCTTGGACTCACGCCTACGGCTCCCTTCCGAGGCGTACTTTATACTTATCGACTCCCAGCCTGAAGTGAGCTACTCGGCTTCGTGGTCGGTCTCTAGACCCCGCCAATTAAGAGAGAGGCATTCGTTCAACATGAACAGGAAAGGCTCCAAGATTCAGTCCTTAATCGACACAGACGGAGTCACTGCAAACTGACAAGCCTCCGTCCGGTCTCCATTTTTAAATTAAGACTGGTTCTTTTCTACGATAGCAAATATAGTCAACCGTGCCATACGTATCTTCCTATATCTCGTAGGTGACAGGAAATCACCTGACTTCTACCGCGTTTAAGCAGGGCTAAGCACTACACGAGCCTGAGCTACATATGATTCAGGGTATCAATATCTGGACAAGGATCGGATAACCAATGCAGCAAGTGTTTGCATCCAACACCTAAACTTAATGCAACAATATATATGTAACAATAATACTGTAACTGTATTTCAGAAATTAGGAGGCTTAATATGCTCCGGGGCTTGCTTTTCACAAAGTTGCAAGGATGGTGATCCGGGCACTCAACGGCGACCTCGTCTGGCACTTCTCCTGAAGGCGGCACCTCCTAAACCTCCGATGTCGGCTGCTGCTGCTCGCTCGGTTTCTCGAATTCCAACAGTGTTACTCTCTCCGGTACACCTATTGCATGCCGATGCACGAGATAAATATCATGGATGCATAAGGAATGACATGATGCTCATGATGAATGAATCACAGTAAATGTTTAACGAAAACATCACTGGACACCCGTTTACCGAGTAGAATAGCTCTATTCAAATCACTTTAAGCATATATCTAACTTAACTTAAAGAACAAGATCAACTTACCTAACTTGCATAACCTAAGATAAAGATGCTCATCTTCAGTTAAAGGTCTAACACCTATGAACATTACCACAAACTTAGAAATAGTAAAGGCATACATAAATCAACATTTAACGTTTCATATGCACACAAGTAGTCCCTTAATTCAATCACAACCAGAATTCTACAATTCCAAATGACTTACATGAGGACATTCTGAAAAGCTTATGAAATTCTCTATAAAACAATTGTAAACATCACAGCATGATTCTTACATTAACCAAATCGAATTCCAGTAAATCTAGAATCTGTCTAGAAATACCAGAGCTATCAACTTAATTATTTAATGATGATGCAAAAGCCTAATCTGACCTAACCAAGTTTACCAACTTGTTGTACATACCAGAGGAACACTAGAAAGTATAGTGCTAACATCTAATATCCTTTTTAAATTATTTAGAAAGTAAATCTATTCATAAAAATCTACAAAAATTACAGTAGCTATCTCATGCTTCACATAGACTACCATAAAAATTTCAAAGCCATTGAGTAAGCAGAACTTGCTGTATCCAAAATAACAGGTGGCATGTCTATTTTTATCATAATTAGGAAACCCTATTGAAAAGTGTCAAGCAACAGATTTCTCATTTTTTCTTGCCTCATTCTAGCATAAGAACATCACTCACCAATTTTTACCTTTACTAGATCTATAGAAAAATTATGAAAATTCACACAAGGTCCACCCATGCAAACAAAATAATTTTCTATCTCCTATAAATAGTGTCCAAAATTTATGAACATTTAACTACAAGCTATTCATGATATGATCAGTACACCATAAAAATTTCATGCCATTTGGAGCTACCTAGAAAAAGATATAATTACCCCTATTTCTTGCATGATTAAAAGAGATAAATAGAAACTTCTATTTTCATAACAGAACATGGCATGGATTATATTTTTAGTAGAAATTAGACATTATCATGAACTCAACAAAATTAGAACCACATTATTTGGATCTACCATCTAAGAGCTACATATTTTTGAATATGTACACAAATATGTGAAATAATAAAACAAAACAAAATAAGAAAACCTATTCAACTACTGGTGGGCCGGCCCGAAGAAATGGTGGCCCGTGACGCGTGCGCAAGCATAGCCCAGCAACGGCGCGGCCCAGCCAGGCTCCCGCCTGCGTGCGTCAGCGACTGATGTGCGGGTCCCACGCGATAGAGAGACAGGCAGGGGAGGAGAAGGAGACGGTGGCGTAGCTCGTCGCCGGTGGCTCCTCCGGTGAGGTCAGCAGTGCTACGATGGTCGCCTTGCCCGTGCGCATCTAGCGGTGTCCTCAATCGCTGCTATTACCGTGGCTACTGGGGTTGGCGACGAGCACGGCGGCGCACGGCCACGGCATGGCTGGCTCCGGCGAGGCTACGGCACTACGGCTCGAATGGGTGACCCTACGAGCTTCAGCAGCGCTCCTAGGACCTAGCGTGAGAAAGAGATAGGATGGGAAGACCACGGTGGTGACTGGCCACGTGGAGCAACAACGCCGGCGAGGTCAGCCATGGCGGTGGTGGAAGGAAACTACGATTTCGCCCTTACCAAGGCACAATTAGATCGACGGTGGGGTGGAGAAGGTAGATGGGATCACGGCGAGGCTAGCAGCGAGATGGCTAGCGCGTTTTTGCAATGATGAGCATGCACGACGACGGCGACGCTTGGTCGAGAATGGAGGGCGGCTGCAGACTCGGCTCTGCGCGCGGAGAAGGCGAGAGGGAAGCAATGGGGCAGGCGGGTGTGTTCGGGCAGGCACTGGCCCTCTTCTGGAGCGCGGACGCGCGACGTGGTGGCGTCGGCAGCGCATGGATGCCACGTGGCGATCACCTCCTGAGCCGGTCGGCCATGGCGACCCTAACGGTTTTCTGAAACATTTTCTGAATAACACGATTCAGTGCTCGATGGTGATGACTGACAGCACGTATTCGGCGCGTCAACACGGCTAATCCATCGATCTATTGCAAAAACAGTATACATGAAAAATGTAGGCCTACCATCCATCTACAACTTCTTTTCAAGGACCATCCCCTAATTCGCCATGGTTCAACAGTTACATCAAGCCAAAGTTGGCTTGATCCACTGAAAATGTAGTTATGACTTAGAATATTTTCTAAGTGTGAAATCAGCATGAAATTCTGACTTGTGGGCCATGTTTGAGCATGTTCTATCCATTTTCATGAGATGATCATAAAACAACTTTTGTTCCTTGATAAATTAGCTACAACTTTTGTAAAGAGTATATAGCCATGCAAGATCCCTAAGTTGGACTTTTGAATCAGTCAAACAGTGCCACTCTAGGGATCAATTCAAGTCAAACCTCTCCTAAAGGGCAATTTTGTCATTTTGATCTACATGAACAATGTCCAAACAATTAACCTAAGTGTAGTTAAGGTGTATTAGACCATGATCAACCACTTTACACAATTGTTATACCAATTCAAACGATCACATGTGATGAAACAACAAAACAAGCATTTCACCCAATTGTTGCAATGCAATGTTTCACATGTTTCGTGACTTTGTTGTTATTTTATACTTGTCACATTACTACCATGTTGCCATGTTTCAAGGTATGAGAAATCCATGTTGCATTCACATGTTGCACTACCACCATTCATACACAATAAAGTACGAAACAAACAGAATATGTGAATGTTGCATATGTATGTTTCAATGATAATGGCATGATGACATAGATGATGCATATGTTTATGAGATGAAATGCAATTAGTGGAAGCCAAACACCTAGGGTGTTACAGCCTTCCCCCTTAGAAAAATCTCATCCCAAGATTTGGAAAGCGTACCATTTAGTATAGAAATTTGGATGATTTTCCTTTAAATAATCTTCTCGCTCCCAGGTTGCATCCCGTTCACTATGATTACTCCAAACTACCTTGTATAACTTAACTACTCACGTACGAGTCACTCTTTCTTGAGTATCCAGGACTTGCACGGGCTTTTCCTCATAAGAAAGATCAGATTTCAAGTTGACTTTCCTTGTTGCTATTCTTTCCTCGGGAATACGAAGACACTTCTTCAGCTGGGACACATGGAATACCGGGAATATAGCTCCCATCTCACGTGGTAGATCGAGCTTATATGCTACTCTTCCACTTTTCTCGATAATGCGGTAAGGTCCAACATATCGAGGCTCAAGCTTCCTTTTAATTCCAAAACATTTTACTCCTTTCATAGGGGATACCTTCAGATAAACGTGATCACCTACTTCAAACTCAATAGGTTTTCTTCTCTTGTCAGCATAGCTCTTTGTCTAGCCTGAGCGGTAGTCATATTCTTCTGTATAGTTTGGACTTGCTCTTCGGCTTCCTTTACAAAATCAATACCATAGAATCTTCTTTCTCTGGATTCCACCCAGTTCAAAGGAGTTCTACACTTGCTGCCATAAAGAGCTTCAAAAGGAGCCATTTTGATACTATCTTGATAACTGTTGTTATAAGAGAATTCAGCGAGAGGTAACCAGTCCTCCCAAGAGCCTTTGCAAGAGATAAGACAAGCTCTAAGCATGTCTTCAAGAATTTGATTAACACGCTTAGTCTGTCCTGATGTTTGCGGATGATAAGCAGAACTACGGATTAAATGAGTGCCAAGATTCTGATGTAAGCACTCCCAAAAGCGAGTTGTGAATTGTGGTCCTCTATAAAAAACAATGGATTTGGGTACACTATGGAGACGTACCACTTGTTGAAAGTAAATCTCAGCATAATTGTGAGGATGATAGGTAGACTTGACCGGAATAAAGTGAGCGGATTTAGTTAGACGATCTACGATAACCCAGATGGAATCACAACCCTTTTTGGTAGTGGGTAATCCAACAATGAAATCCATGCTAATTTCTTCCCACTTCCAGCCAGGAATAGAGAGTGGCTACAATAATCTAGGCCTTATGTGAATAGCCTTGACTTTGCAACAGTTATCACACCTTGCCATGTAAGCTGCGATTTCTTTCTTCATCTTGGTCCACCAATAATACAGCTTGAGATCTTGATACATTTTACTGCTACCAGGATGGATGGACAATTTAGAAGAATGGGCTTCAACCATAATTTGATTTCTAAGTTCTTTGTCTTTGGGTACCACAAGCCTATCATTAAACCAGAGAATTCCTTTGTCATCGACCCTAAAGTGCTTGGTCTCTTTCTCTTTCATCTTTCGCTTGATGTGAAACACACCCACATCAGTCTTCTGGAGTTCGATAATTCGACTTCTAAGAGAGCAATCCACAGTGATATTGTGGAGTACTACAGGATGAAGGAGATGTGTCAGATGAAAGTCTTCACTAACTAAGGAATTGCAATGAGCCTTTCTGCTTAAGGCATCAGCAACCACATTTGCCTTACCAGGATGGTAGTGAAATTGAAGGTTGTAGTCTTTGATTAATTCTAACCATCGTCGTTGACGCATGTTCAACTCGGGTTGAGTAAAGATATACTTGAGGCTTTTATGGTCAGTATAGATGTTGCACACATTACCCAGCAAGTAATGTCTTCAAATTTTCAGGGCATGAACAACCGCGGCTAGCTCTAAGTCATGGGTAGGATAGTTCACTTCATGTTTTCGAAGCTGGCGTGAAGCATAAGCAATGACCTGGCCCTCCTGCATAAGAACACACCCCAAACCAGTGCCACATGCATCATAGTAGACATCAAAAGGCTTCTCAATGTCAGGTTGTGCCAATATAGGAGCAGAGGTTAGTAAGGTCTGCAAAGTGTAGAAAGTCTCTTCGCACTTCGGAGTCCACACAAACTTCTCATCTTTTTGAAGTAGTCAAGTCATGGGCTTGGCGATTTTTGAGAAATCCGGGATAAAGCGACGATAGTAGCCAGCCAAACCTAGGAAACTTCGGACTTCCGTGACCGTAGTAGGTGCCTTTCACTCTAGGACTTCTTGCACCTTAGTAGGGTCAACCGAAATTCCATCACCAGATAACACATGACCTAGAAAAGGTATCTTGTTCAACCAGAATTCGCACTTGCTGAACTTAGCATAAAGCTGGTTGTCACGTAACCGAGTTAAAACAATTCTCAGATATTCAGCATGCTCTTCTTCATTCTGAGAATATACAAGGATATCATCAATGAACATGACGACAAATTTGTCTAGTTTTGGCATGAATACAGAATTCATCAGGTACATAAAGTGTGTCAGAGCATTTGTCAACCCAAAGGACATGACGAGGTATTCGAACAAGCCATAACGAGTAGAGAAAGATGTCTTAGGTATATCTTCAGGATGAATTTTGATCTGATGGTAGCCAGACCTCAAATCGATCTTGGAGAATACCTTAGCTTTGGAGAGCTGATCAAACAGAATATCGATGCGAGGAAGAGGGTATTTGTTCTTGATAGTAACAGCATTTAGGGGGCGATAATCCACGCACATGCACAAAGATTTATCCTTCTTCTTCACAAAGATGGCTGGACAACCCCAAGGAGAACAACTAGGCCAAATCAAACCTTTCTTCAATAGCTCATTCAGCTGACTCTTCAACTCAGCTAACTCATTGGGCGGCATTCTATAGGGCCTTCGAGAAATAGGAGCCATACCCGGAATGAGTTCTATCTTGAATTCTACATCACGGTCCGAAGGTAATCTAGGCAAGTCATTAGGGAAGACATCTAGAAACTCACAGACAACCAGTAGATCCTCAATGGCTTTGGCTAGGGTAGCATTGGCTATATTGTGGATAGAGATATCATGAGGTAACTACACTAGAAAACCCTTCTAATCCACAGGATCCCTCAACATTACCACATGGGTTGATGTATCGATCAACACTCCATTCCCGCTCATCCACTTCATTCCTAGGATTACATCGATTTCTACCCTCGGTAGAACTACAAGATCCATAAGGAACTCTCGATCCCCAATCTCAATCTTTACATCTTTAACTACTTGGTTAGTCAGGATATTATTTCCAGCAGCACTAATACAATAACCACCCTTGACAATTGTAATCACATTCATCTTATGCATAGATGCAAAAGTAGAACTCATAAAGGAATGTGAAGCACCCGAATCAAAGAGCACAACTGCAGGGTGATCATTAACAAGGAACTTACCAGCGATGACCACTTCACCAGTAGGAATTTCCTCCATAGTCGTGTAGTGAACACGCCCCTGACGGACATTTCCTTGAGCATTCTGCTTGGAAGGATAGGGACACTTATTTGCCCAATGACCCGGCTGGTTACAGTTCCAGCATGGCCTGTTAGCTAGTGGGGCATTGGAGCTGCCCTACCCAGAGGTATTCTTTGGCAAGGAAATTGTGTACCCCTTGTGGAAACTAGTTTTAGCTTGATTCTTCTTCTAAGGTGGGCGGTACCGGACATTAGTATTGGGTGGACAGTACTGTGTCTTGGATACCATTGGAGCCTTAGACTAAGAAGCACTAGCCTCAAAGTTTCTTTTATGGTTCTTAGAAGCAGCATATATCTTATTATTATTCTCCTGAGTCAGGGTGTCACTGATAAACTCATTGAAGGTGACACACTTGCAGTTGCCCATAGACTTCATCAGTGTTGGGGAAAGTCCCCTCTTGAAACTAGCTATTCTTTTGGCGTTAGTATCAACGAACTCAGGAGCATACCTCGCCAGGTTGTTGAATGCCTGGAGGTATTCGTTAAGACTCTTGTTGCCTTGGGTTAGCTTCATAAACTCGGTATGTTTAATGGCCATGAGACCAGGAGGGATAAAGTGTCCTTGGAAAGCTGTCTGGAACTGGTCCCAAACTATCTCGATGTTTACAGGGAAGGTGGTCCTGTGATGGGTCCACCAGATGCCTGTAGGGCCTTGGAGGTGGTGTCCTGCATACGAAGCCTTCATGCCTTCTGTCAAACGGAGCAATCCAAACCTTTGCTCTATCATGCTCAACCATTCATCAGCTTGTAATGGCTCTTCTGCCTCATGAAAGATAGGAGGCTTTGTGTCGATGAAGTCCTTAAAGCTGCTGTACTGGTTCGGCTCAGGTCCCTGGCGGACATGGCGATCCTCATGGTTAGCCATATGGCGCATAGCCTCAGCTAGCATGCGCTGACTTTCCACGACTGTCTGCATTAGCTCAGCTGGTGTGGGCGGTGGAGGAGGTGGTTGTTCCTCATCTCCCATGCTATGACCGCGACGAAGGTTATAAGCCATCTGCAAAATGTATAGCCAATGAGCACTAACGATGTGGAAATTTTTGTAGATGAATTGTATAATTATGCCAAACTGAGTCCATTGGAGAGAATACATTTATATAATCAATAGGGGCACAATCATTCATCACAATCACACAACTCATCAAGCGCATCAATTGACACATAAATGCGATGAACTTAACCAACAATCGAGATCCATAGACCACAAAGATGAAATTCAGCAAAAGCTCACATACGTGGAGCATAACACGTTTGATAAGTTACATCAAAGCCATAGAGGTTCCAAACTTACATTAAGGGTAACATAGGGTTCGATATTACATCCCAACGATTAACTTGATATAAAGCTACTCGTTCATGCATGAGGATCAGCAAAAGACTAGCTCTAGTGCATTAGCTAAGTAGTAAGCTAAACTATGCATTGTCCTCGAAGTCAGTGTCGAAGATCTCTCCTCCATCTTCATCACTAGTAGGCTCTAACTCCTCATCTTCCTCCTCATCAGGTGGAATGTCCTCAGGTCCATTGACCTCCATGTCATCATCACCTTCAGCCATGATGACACCAGAACCCATCTCATCCTCATCATCAGGTGGTAGGAGAGGGTGAAGTTGATTGTGTAACAGGTGAACCTCCTCATGGAGATGGTCATTGTACTCTTCAGCAACTGCCAACTGCTGCTCTAGCTCCACCTGTCATGCTCTCAACACATTCTCTTCATGCCAGGCTTCATTCCATTGGTTCATCATGTGAATCAACATACGTTCACAGTTGCGGTGAGCAACTGTCAACCTCTGAACCTCAAGGGTCTCTTGGTCCTGTTCCTGTGTTACTTGCTCCAAATGGTGCTAAGCCGCATTCCTCTCAGCAGTCACCCGGGCTAGCTCTGTCCTCAGCCTTTCCGCCTCAGTAGGCTCAGGACGGGGCTCACGAGGAGCTAACCGGTGATGAGGCACCCTGCCTCTAGCAGACTTGCGAGCAGTGAGTTTCATGCGCGTCATCTATAGCAAAAAGTTGCAATGTAAGGGGAGAATCATTTAAGGGATACGAAATTTAATTAGTCGGGACAATCATATTTTAAAGGAGGGAGTAATGCAAGAAATACCATGTATGCTTGAACATGATGCATGCATGATCCATACGTCCTCACAACCTAGAAAAATTTAAAGGCTAATGAAATATACGATGGCATACATACGTTCTCTCGTATACGGTAGCTAGTCGATCTACAACGATACGTTGTTAGTGTACATGCAGAAAAATTCATTTCAGCCTAGTAATTTCCCAAAATGCATAAAAAGTAAGCAGTAAACTAAATACTTTCATACATACATCCCCTGATGCATATACTCTAGTATCACAGCTACCCGTCAGAGATACCCACATTTAAGTACTCTCATAGATATATGATTGAACATGTAAGTATGCGAGCAACCACAACTACTCTCTCCTAGACCGACGGTTGGACGGTCATGCTCTCACAACTCCCACTTACTAGAGCGTAGAGGTATTTTGATCCATACATTATCACCCAAGCGGATGGCATCCATACAATAGCACGTTGTATGGACGACGAAACAGAACAAGCAGGAACCCCCAAGTTAGTACTTTAATAAGCCACCTAAGAGTCCTTATTTGGGCATAAGGGATATGACCACTGGCAATACTTAGTATTTAATTTAGGATTTTCGCAAATACTTTTGTTTTAAATACACAAATGACATGTTTAGTGTCGAATCTTGCTCCGATGCCAGCTGTAACAGAACCGACCAAATCATAAGAACGTAAGTACAAAAATAATCACCGAAGCGATCAAATTCCTGTACTTAAGCTCCCATAACCCCGGTAGTCCGGAAATCACAAAGGATTTCAACCAACTCTCGACATACAAACCAAGATCGTAGTGATTTAACACAATACATCATTCGTTACAACATTTCACAAGTAGCATTCGAATTACATCCATCAGAGTTCAAATAACATATTACAAACCAAGTTTGAGTGTGCGGAAGCAACATAGTTTAGTACAAATCATTATAGTTTTCAAATACATTGCCAAGTCTAAGTCATGTCCCACAAAAGCATTATTAGGTATGAGAACTAGTAGAGACCGCGCCCAATGGTCTAGTCTTCATCCCCAGCTGGGAGAAGGCAGTACTTGCAGCAACCAAAGTAGAACTGGTCATCTACAACAGGTGGGAGATAAACCCTGAGTACGAGAAGGTACTCAGCTAGACTTACCCGTCAAACCAGAAATAAAAGACACCAAGGATCATGCAAGGCTTATGAGGTGGGCTAGCTTGACATAGTTGCATAAAAGAGCTTATGATTATAGTAACCAATTTAAACTTAGCATCAAGCTTAACATCATTTACCTGTCCACTAGATTAGCACATGTACTAGAGCACTCACTTATTAGGAGCAAACAATATTAACCATAGCAGGTATAATAAGGCTGTCATCATTATATCATCATTTCTGAACCATCATGTTATTTAGTGTATCTACTTTGGAGATAAGCCCGTCAAGTTCTCACTAACCGGGAGAGACGGCGACTCGAATTGAATTACAACTCAGCTGAGGGGGTATTCCTAACTCTCACCCTGGCATACTTTGCAAGGATAGCCGTGGGTCACCTTTGGGACAACACATGAACCAAATTCGCGGGTTCGATCAACGCTAGCGCTCTTAGGGATTACTCTTCTACCATGACGATTAGGACTTTTAAATCACCTGCCCTTGGACTCACGCCTACGGCTCCCTTCCGAGGCGTACTTTATACTTATCGACTCCCGGCCTGAGGTGAGCTACTCGGCTTCGTGGTCGGTCTCTAGACCCGGCCAACTAAGAGAGAGGCATGCATTCAACATGAACAGGAAAGGATTCAAGATTTAGTCCTTAATCGACACAGACGGAGTCACTGCAAACCGGCAAGCCTCCGCCCGGTCTCCATTTCAAAATTAAGACTGGTTCTTTTCCACGATAGCAAATATAGTCAACCGTGCCATATGTATCTTCCTATATCTCGTAGATGACAGGAAATCACCTGACTTCTACCACGTTTAAGCAGGGCTAAGCACTACATGAGCCTGAGCTACATAGGATTCAGGGTATCAATATCTGGACAAGGATCAGATAACCAATACAGCAAGTGTTTGCATCCAACACCTAAACTTAATGGAACAATATATATGTAACAATAATACTGTAACTGCATTTCAGAAATTAGGAGGCTTAATATGCTCCAGGGCTTGCCTTTCACAAAGTTGCAAGGACGGTGATCCGGGCACTCAACGGCGACCTCGTCTGGTACTTCTCCTAAAGGTGGCACCTCCTGAACCTTCGGTGTCGGCTGCTGCTGCTCGCTCGGTTCCTCGAATTCCAGCAGTGTTACTCCCTCCGGTACACCTATTGCATGCCGATGCATGAGATAAATATCATGGATGCATAAGGAATGACATGATGCTCATGATGAATGAATCACAGTAAATGTTTAACGAAAACATCACTGGACACCCGTTTACTGAGTAGAATAGCTCTATTCAAATCACTTTAAGCATGTATCTAACTTAACTTAAAGAACAAGATCAACTTACCTAACTTGCATAACCTAAGATAAAGATGCTCATCTTCAGTTAAAGGCCTAACACCTATGAACATTACCACAAACTTAGAAATAGTAAAGGCATACATAAATCAACATTTAAAGTTTCATATGCACACAAGTAGTCCCTTAATTCAATCACAACCAGAGTTCTACAATTCCAAATGACTTGCATGAGGACATTCTAGAAAGCTTATGAAATTCTCTACAAAACAATTATAACACATCACAGCATGATTCTTACGTTAACCAAATTGAATTCCAGTAAATCTAGATTCTGTCCAGAAATGCCAGAGCTACCAACTTAATTATTTAATGATGATGCAAAAGCCTAATCTGACCAAACCAAGTTTACCAACTTGTTGCACATACCAGAGAAACACTAGAAAGTATAGTGCTAACTTCTAAATAAATTATTTAATATCCTTTTCAAATTTATTTAGTTAATTAGGTGATTAAAGCAATATATAGTAAATCTATTCATAAAAATCTACAAAAATTACATTAGCTATCTCATGCTTCACGTAGACTACCATAAAAATTTTAAAGCCATTGAGCAAGCAGAACTTGCTGTATCCAAAATAACAGGTGGCATGTCTATTTTTAGCATAATTAGGAAACCCTATTGAAAAGTGTCAAGCAATAGATTTCTCATTTTCCCTAGCCTCATTCTAGCATAAGAACAGCACTCACTGGATCTATAGAAAAATTATGAAAATTCACACAAGATCCACCCATATAAACAAGATAATTTTCTATCTCCTACAAACAGTGTCCAAAATTTATGAAAATTTAACTACAAGCTATTCATGATATGAGCAGTACACCATAAAAATTTCATTCCATTTGGAGCTACCTAGAAAAAGATATAATTACCCCTATTTCTTGCATGATTAAAAGAGATAAATAGAAACTCCCATTTTCATAACAGAACATGGCATGGATTATATTTTTAGTAGAAACCAGACATTATCATGAACTCAACAAAATTAGAACCACATCATTTGGATCTACCATCTAAGAGCTATATATTTTTGAATATGTACACAAATCTGTGAAATAATAAAACAAAACAAAATAAGAAAACCTATTCAACTACTGGTGGGCCGGCCCGAAGAAATGGCGGCCCATGACACGTGCGCAAGCGTAGCCCAACAATGGCGCGGCCCAGCCAGGCTCCCGCCTGCGTGCGTCAGCGACTGACGTGCGGGTCCCACGCGATAGAGAGACAGGCAGGGGAGGAGAAGGAGACGACGGCGTAGCTCGTCGCCGGTGGCTCCTCCGGCGAGGTCAGCGGTACTACGACGGTCGCCTTGCCCGTGCACATCTAGCGGTGTCTTCAATCGCTGCTATTGCGGCAGCTACCGGGGTTGGCGACAAGCACGGCGGCGCGCGGCCACGGCATGGCCGGCTCCGGCGAGGCTACGGCACTACGGCTCGAATGGGTGACCCTACGAGCTTCAGCAGCGCTCCTAGGACCTAGCGCGAGAAAGAGATAGGACGGGAAGGCCACGGTGGCGACTGGCCGCGTGGAGCAACAACGCCGGTGAGGTCAGCCATGGTGGCGGTGGAAGGAAACTGCGATTTCGCCCTTACCAAGGAACAATTGGATCGATGGTGGGGTGGAGAAGGTAGAGGGGATCACGGCGAGGCTAGCAGCGAGATGGCCAGCGCGTTTTTGCAGCGACGAGCGTGCACGACGACGGCGACGCTCGGTCGAGAATGGAGGGCGGCTACGGACTCGGCTCTACATGCGGAGAAGGCGAGAGGGAAGCAATAGGGCAGGCGGGTGCGTTCGGGCAGGCACTGGCCCTCTTCTGGAGCGTGGACGCGCGACGTGGTGGCGTCGGCAGCGCATGCATGCCACGCGGCGATCACCTCCTGAGCCGGTCGGCCATGGCGACCCTGATTGACAGCACGTATTCGGCGCGTCAACACAGCTAATCCATCGATCTATTGCAAAAACAGTATACATGAAAAATGTAGGCCTACCATCCATCTACAACTTCTTTTCAAGGACCATCCCCTAATTCGCCATGGGTCAGCAGTTACATCAAGCCAAAGTTGGCTTGATCCACTGAAAATGTAGTTATGACTTAGAATATTTTCTAAGTGTGAAATCAGCATGAAATTCTGACTTGTGGACCATGTTTGAGCATGTTCTAGCCATTTTTATGAGATGATCATAAAACAACTTTTGTTCCTTGATAAATTAGCTACAACTTTTGTAAAGAGTGTACAGCCATGCAAGATCCCTAAGTTGGACTTTTGAATCAGTCAAACAGTGCCACTCTAGGGATCAATTCAAGTCAAACCTCTCCTAAAGGGCAATTTTGTCATTTTGATCTACATGAACAATGTCCAAACAATTAACCTAAGTGTAGTTAAGGTGTATTAGACCATGATCAACCACTTTACACAATTGTTATACCAATTCAAACGATCACATGTGATGAAACAACAAAACAAACATTTCACCCAATTGTTGCAATGCAATGTTTCACATGTTTCGTGATTTTGTTGTTATTTTATACTTGTCACATTACTACCATGTTGCCATGTTTCAAGGTATGAGAAATCCATGTTGCATTCACATGTTGCACTACCACCATTCATAAGCAATAAAGTACAAAACAAACAGAATATGCGAATGTTGTATATGTATGTTTCAATGATAATAACATGATGACATAGATGATGCATATGTTTATGAGATAAAATGCAATTAGTGGAAACCAAACGCCTAGGGTGTTACAGATGATGCCGCGGATATCGTCCGGGAGGTCGCTGATGAGGACGGGGCCGCCGGCCAAGCATTCCGGTTGCTGTTCATGGCCCTCGACGCCAGCGCCGCCCTCCGCCGCCACCCGAGGTTTCTTGGACCTGGGTCTACGAACCGTCGCCATTGAACGACGGCGGATAGGGACGAGAAAAGGGTTCGTTTCAGGGGAGTGCGGCGATATATATACAAGGACAAGGGGGCGACGATCAGCGAAGGCTGCCTCAATCAAAATCGTCAACTCGCACTAACGGCCCAGGCAGCCCACCATCGACTGGACGCGGCCCAAGGAAGCAATTTGTTATTTATCTTTCATTTTTTTATAATACATGTAATTGATTGATTTACTACAGTCGGCGCAAACAATGAAATAATTTTTTATAATTAGATATATGCCCCTGCGTTGGAAGAGCCACAGATGGAACGAGACAATGAATTAACGCTCAGTACTTTTTATATGTTCGCATACAAGTACAAATACGATTGTATTTTGTTAATTATTTTTTAAGGGAAAATGAGTTAATGTGACATCACATATCCTCAGGTCCGCGTGGACATGCATGGACGCAAGCCACCGCGCGTCAAGTCACCGGCCCTGGTACTGACAGCGACGCATTCAGGAAATATTTGAGGGGGGCTGAACAACACTGCTGCTCGATCTTAAGTCTCAGCTTCCCTATATTATAGAACTTTGTCTAAAAATTTATGGGGGCTCCACAAGAGGTTCCACTGTTTCGGTATGGGTAGTAGGGGCTTGAGCCCCCCTCCCCCGCCCCACCGTTGGATCCGCCCCTGCTTGCCGAGTTTTGTTGCGGGAGGTCTCATGCATGTTGTTGTAGGCCACCACGCACGAGTCAGCCTGATTGTTTGGCTGTGGCTTGTCGTAAACGATCGTAAATTTTCAGTCAGAACAGTATTTTTCTCTCATACAAATCAGCCAGCAATACTTTTTCACGAACCAGCAATGATACGAACCAGCCAACCGAACAGGCTGAATTGCTAGAGATCTCGTTGAGAAGTACATGTGAAGCGTTGTGCGTTGATGAGGCCTGACGAGTGAGCTATTGCGGCTACTGCCGTGGAGGTGGTCATGGAGAGCATGAACTCGAGTGCCAGGATACAAATTTATTTTGATCTAAAAAATATAATTTATATGGCATATATAAATGTAATATATTGCGGTGATATATGGAGGGCTAAACAATCGATTAGTATTACCATGTAATTCATAGGATATGAAAGGGTTTATGCGCAAACAGGGCACAATCTTATCGCTTCTCATCCCAACCTGCAGCCACGCACGGAGCTTGGGGACCCACGCGGATTAAGGCACAGCGATGAAGAAGGTGTTTGGTTCGAGTTACTAAACGGTTTAGTCACTTTTAGTAACTCTAGAATTACTAGAGAGGCCTAAAGCTTTTTTAGTAGCTTTTAGTCATATCATTTGGTTAAAAAATTACTAAAATGACTAAAATCTACTAAATTTAGTATCTAATAGACGAACAAACGGGCCCTAACTTCACGTATACCGACTCTGCCCACGAGTAGGTCCCACGCGGAGCCGAATTAAGGCAGAGCGATTAACTTCTTCATCCGACGATAACGCTAGTAATTTTTTAGGTGCAGAACATACCGTTCGTAACGAGGTGTCTTGTACGTTGACATGATTTCAAAATCTGCCACTTTGACTAAAAATCTCTATGAAAATATGGCATTAAAAATAAATAAATTATCTCTATCTATGAAGCAGGCACAAAGCAATTGCGCATATGTTTCTCCCGTCTCTTGCTCTGCGCATCTCCTTCCGCCCCCTCCCCTCCCCTCCCCTCCCCTCCCCTCTATGCGTATGACTCCCAGTCTTGCTGCACATCTCCTCCCCTCCAACCCATCCATTTAGAACTCTTCAAATGGTAGCATTCCTCGCAGAACCTCCGTCCAACGCTATCACCAAGGCGTGCTGGCTACCATCAGTGCGCCCTACCATGGAGGGCACCTAGCAAAAGTCGAATAGATTTACAGTGAGTAACACATCCTTTTCGTGCCGACTGCCCCATCCTTACCAACCCATAGAAGATATTCCGTAGCACCAACCTTGTCATGCTCTTCCACATTGTTCCACTCGCCATCGCCACCTAGCGCACGAACTTTGGCCAAACCTCGACCGCATCGTTTGCAAGGGCCACTCACGCCCTCAGATGGGCCTAGCATCCGCGCAGGTATGTGAGCCACAAATCTGCACCTTGGTAAGATCCATTTTTCGGTTCCACTTTGCCTCTAACGTCCTCCTTTATGAGAAAAAAATATTTTGGTCGCCACCCGAAAGCATTCCTTTTATAGGGGATTGGGTGCGCTTTTTCTTGGATCTGCGTTTTGTGGGTCAACGGGTGAAAAGGTTTTGTAACACTCTAAAATTATTCTCCTAAATACAAAACAATTCTGCTTTATTTTCTTTAATTTTTGATGATTTATTTAGACCAAAAAAAACTTATGTATTTAAATAACAATATAAGTGCTAGAAACATTTTTGTTGCATTCATGCTGGTGCATTTTATTTTGTTTGAGTGTAGAATAGATTTGTGTGGGATGAATTAAAACTTGGTTGAATTTGAGGGAGCCTAAAAAATAAGGAAAAAGGACAAAAAAAACATTTCCCCCTCTTCCTCTCTTTTAGCCCTACCATGAGAACCGGCCATGCGTTCTCTCTTCTTTTTTTTCTATTTCCCACTAGCCTGCTTGGCGGGCCTAGACCATGGCCCACTCGGCTTGTACCCTCACCAGCGACCCTGCAGCCTCTGGCCGTAGTCGGCCCGTTCTCGCGCCCACTCGTCTCTTTCCCTCCCTACCTCTCTCTCTCTCTCGTTACGGCACCGATGAGGATCCCAGGATCGAACTATGTGTGAGAGCAACTCCAAGAGACTTTCTATACTCTTACTAATTGCGACCCATGCGGATGCAATGAAGGGCGGGCCTCCCAGGCCTAGCTAGCTGCTCCTCTTCACCCCGCCGATTGAGTCATCACTCATCAGCGCCATTTTTTGTTGCGACTTGTCATCAACGCAATCTACGTACGCCTAGCTACAGCTAACTCGATCGCCGACCAATAGATCGAGAGACCCAGCGGGGTCCCAGCCATCGTCGATCGGCCAATTGTCGGTGACCCGATGACGTGGCACGTCAGGAGGTGAAGCTGCTTCCGCTTCAATCGGGCGGCCAGTCAATAAGGACCGGGGAGGCTTCCAGTTCAACCGACCGCAAGGCATCGGATCTGCTGAGGGCCTGTTCGTTTACCTTGGAATGAATACCTAGAACGATTTCCGGCCAGAATGATTATCTAATTTGTATAACATTGATGAGCGGGAATAATTCCTGACCTCAGTTCAGACTACCTGCTAGTGTACTTGGTTCATGTGGTTCTAAAATTTTTCACGGATTCTTTAAATGTTTTTACATGCTCTAAAATTATTAAAGTATGAATTTGTAGGAATTTTTGTGGCAAAATAATGAGAGTGTTAGCTTTAAAAATTTTATAGTAGCTTCACAATATTATTATGTGCTTTATATAATTTTTGCAGCTCCAGAATAATTAGTTTGCTAGAATACCTATTAAGCCCTGGTTTAAAAATATATTAAATCAATAAAATGAATTAAGGATATATCTGAGGATTTTGTAGCTAAAATACTTATTGGGAAGTAATGTCTCGCCCGACAACATGGATACATAGCTTAGTATGTTAGTGATTAGAGCTAGCCCGTTAGCTTGTGAGACGTAATCGTATTTTAGAGTTGCGGTTGCCGTTGATTATTTACGTCTCTGCGTTGTATCCACGTATTTCATGACAGGAGCGATGTTGGATCGTGGAGTTGTATGGAGTAGCGGAAGCAGATGCTGACTTGATGATCATGCCACTATGATGAAAAACTAACTTGGTTATATTTTACCCAGACAAGCCCCGATGCAGAACTCTTATTTTGAATAATCACTGGATATATATATATATATATATATATATATATATATATATATATATATATATATATATATATATATATATATATATATATATATATGTGTGTGTGTGTGTGTGTGTGTGTGTGTGTGTGATGTGCATTTACATTATAGGCTTATTGTTAAAACTACATGCATAGATATACCTACCTATAAGTCCTACTAGTATAGGTCGAGTAGCTGCTATGCTTAAGTTTTTTCGGTAGCGTGAGGAACCTGTCGTTACTCACAATAGGTAATTATTATTACTCTCATAATAAAATGGTGAAAGGAAATAGAGACCAGACAGGGATATGGTACGGGTATTGATGGGTGTAATAGGTTGTGTCCCGCGGCTAACGGGGCATAGGTTGATTACCCTATTTTTCTTGTCCGTGTCGGTTAAGGATCAGACGTTGTATTGGATTCTAGTTAGGTCACAGACTTATCATCCTGAGCACATACTTGCTTATGAGAACGGGAATGCTCGTTGCTCTCTTATCGTGGGTTTCGGCTCTTTTCGGACCGACTGATTGGAGGTGGGATGATGGAGATCTAAGCACCACACCGAGTCCGGGACTCAGGAGTAGGGGTTTGGAGTCTAAGTTTGGACGGGGACCTGGCCCCCTTGACAGGAGAGTGGTGGGTTGATCCTGTTTGTGCCTGTGGTTTAAGCGGGGCGTGTGTTTCGGGGTACCCAGCTGGGATACATTAGTTCGCGAATCGCCGTGTGATACGGTATGACTTGGCTATGATCTATCACCGTAGTAAGAACTGGACTATGAAAGATGGTAAAATGGTTTTGATTGCTTACCACCTACTTGAAGTACATAGAATGGTTAGTTAATGAACTAATAATGACCGCTAATGAAATTGAATATAAGAACGCACGTTTAGTAACGCTTCTGTAGATGCAGTAACCCACAAGCCAGATAGCCTTGCATATTCTTGCAGTCTTTTATTTTTCTCCTGTCGGGTAAGTCTTGCTGAGTATAATTGAGTACTCAGGGTTTTATTCTCCTTGTTGTAGGTAATCGGAGGATACTTAGAGCTGACTCTTGTGTGTGGAAATCTCCTGATGGGCTCAGAGATGATTTCTTTAACACTACGACCGTAGTGTTTATTTATAACCCTCACGAAAGGTTTTTTTAAGAAAAGATGTAAAATCTGTTAGCATCTTTTGTATATAAATGTCAACTATGTTAATGTTTCACCATGTCATTAAATTAATCTTGCTTCCTCTATAACTCTAATAACATTGTTAGATTCCGTTGTATAATAAATTGAGGTAATATGCTGATACTGTAATAAAGTAATGTAAGGAATGACTTAAGAACATTGTAAGCTTTATTCTCTCATTTATGATTCTGATGAAAAAATATGGATTTTCGAGTTCTTCCTTGAGGTGTGCTCGACAGAACTGTGTAGTTTAGTATCCTCTTTTATGTGCTTAGTTTTTAATGGAAGACAGCATTAGATTAGACGGTTCTACCGCAGTCACTCGTCAACGCCATTTTTTTGTTGCGACTTGTCATCAACGCAATCTACGTACGCCTAGGTACAGCTGACTCGATCGCCGACCAATAGATCGAGAGACCCAGCCGGATCCCAGCCATCGTCGATCGGCCAATCGTCGGTGACCCGATGAGGCGGCGCGTCACGAGGTGAAGCTGCTTCCGCTTCAAACGGGCGGCCAGCCAATAAGGATCGGGGAGGCTTCCAGTTCAACCGACCGCAAGGCATCGGATCTGCTGAGGGCATGTTCGGTTACCTCCCAACGAAGACCTGGAACAATTTTCGGTCAGAACGATTGTCTAATTTGTATGACATTGATGAGCGGAAATAATTCCTGACCTCAATTTGGACTAACCAAACAGGCCCTCAAGGTTTCCGCTTCACCAACTGGCGATGGATGGAGAAGCAGGACATAGGCCGGAGTACAGGCTAAATTTAAACGTAAGAGAAGACCATCAACGTACGACGACGTGTCGTAATTAAACGATCGAGCTCGTACAACACGCCTGCCCGACAGTGTGGATCCAATAGCTTGCGACTGCCACACGCACGTACACGTACGTACGCAACGCAAGCCTTACACTTACACGGGGCATGCAACGCGGCAGATCAAAACCACCGGGCCGCGCGCACGGACGCCCGCGTACGTACAAGCAAGCGCCGTTTGCAACGACCGTCCGTAATGATGATCACGGCTCCGTTTGGTTTACTGAAACTTGGCTGAAACTAGGTAAAAAACACTATTCTAACTGAATTATTATGAAAGAAAAATATTGTTCCAGTTAAAAAAATAAACCGAACAAGCCGATTTCTGGGTAAGCCGAACGGGGCCTTCGTCGTCTCGTCTCATACTATCATGCATACGTGCTACACGTACGTACTGCATGCGCTCCAACAACACGACGCAGCTAGCTAGTACGGCGAGCTGTAATAATAATAATAGTGATGTAACGGACGTTGGTTGTTGAATCGGGGAAGCAATTCACAAGAAAATCTGGAGGTGTACGATCTGGGCAAGAAAATCCCTATGTCCGGTCCATTTTGGCAAATAAAGACGACGAGAGCGATATGTAGGTGGATCGGAAGAAAATCTCGAGCGAGATAGGTGGTGTCACGATATATATGCACGTGCGCTTGCACCTACTACTACTCGCTAGCTAGCTGCGGCCGGACCGCCGGATCAACCGTACCAAACGCTTGTTGTTGTTGGGACAGAAACGGTCACAATCGGGCGGCGTCTGATCTACACGCGGTGCGCCGCCGGTGGTCCGGTGCCCGGCCCGCTTCCGATCCGATCCAGAGCAGAGGCACCCCGCGGCGTCGCGCAACCACGGCCCGCCCCATGTCTGCTCCTGCTCCTGCTCCTCTCCTCAGCAGCGGGCTTAGCTAGCTTGCAGGCACTTGCACCACCTCCTCCTCACGCACGCACTCTTCTTCTTAATATAATTTGACAACACAACCTGCTCATCTAGCTACCTTAGCTTGTTTGCACATCAGTGCTGATCCACTTAATTACCAATAGCTAGCAACGTGTGATCGAGGCGGCACGCAGCTAGCTCGCATTGCTGCATTGGTCCATGCCGCCTATGCAAGGTGCAGGTGCTCCACCATCCATGGCGACGACGGCAGCGGCAGGGGCGACGGTGAATGGGATGGCCATTGATTGGGTGGTGTTTGTTTTGAACGGTAGTACAGAAACAAACGGTACTCCCGGTTGAAAAACCTCTTCAGTTCTGGTTTCTCAACCGGGAGCACGAATCCAGAACTAAAGGGTTTCTCGTCCGGAACTAAAGGTCCTTTAGTCCCGATTGGTAATACCAACCGGGGCTGAAGAGGCCTCCCGGTCTGGCCACGTGGGCCGGCCCTTTAGTCCTGGTTAGTACACTACGGGATACAGTAGATTTGCCGAGTGTCAAGGGCACTCGGCAAACGCCCAAAAACACTCGGCAAATACTTTGCCGAGTGTTACACTCGGCATACAGCACACGGCATTGATTTGTCGGCAAACAGTAGTTTGCCGAGTGTTTTTCATCGGGCACTCGGCAAACAGTTTGCCGACTGTCAGTAAACACTCGGCAAAAATAAACTCTCGGCAAAAAAAAATTGACGGGATGGAACGGCGATGTCGATTTTGCCGAGTGCACGACGGAAAACACTCGGCAAAGTTTCTCAACTTTGCCGAGTGTCAGAAATTAAACACTCGGCAAAGTTTCCTAAGTTTATCGAGTGTCAGAACTAAAACACTCGGCAAAGTTTCCCAAGTTTGCCGAGTGTCAGAAATAAAACACTCGGCAAAGTTTCCAAAGTTTGCCGAGTGTCAGAACTAAAACACTCGGCAAAGTTTCCAAAGTTTGCTGAGTGTTAGAACTAAAACACTCGGCAAAGTTTCCAAAGTTTGCCGAGTGTCAGAACTAAAACACTCGGCAAACAAGCTCCAGCGGTCAGATTTTATGGTCACTTTGCCGAGTGTCCACTGGAATACACTCGGCAAAGAAGGTTACCAGAATTGAAAATGGTCTCTTTTTTAATAATGTCACATATCTGTCAATCCACAAAAAAAACCATGACAATTCACAATAAAACATCATGACAGGCATAATTATTTGTCACAGGTATCATAATTCACAATAAACCATCATCATAATTCACAATAAACCATCATCACATGTCACAATAAACCATCATCTCAATTTACAATAAACCATCATCACAAGTCACAACTAAGACACAATACAAATACAATCACTGCGTAGGCCCTTGGAACCTCTGCGACAAATCCGGGTCTTGAAACTGATTATTTGATGCCGCCGATTGATTCTGCACAAAAGAGAAGTATTCGAACAGTGTTAGCTTCCTTTTTAACAGTGTTAGACTTCATATTGCAAAGTGAATTTCAGTATCGAAATGTGTGCATCTAAAGCACTCGGCATTGTCATTGTTTCCCGTAGTGAATGACGACACGAAGAATTCTTTGCGTCAGGAAATCAGAGCTGAATATGTCAATGATGCGCATTACTAAGTCAGCAAGGTGTAGAGAGGATGCATTAGTTTGATGATTTGTTAAAACTGAGGCTGGGAACTTGGCCTCTGATTGAATAAATCTTATATAATTATTATATATATAAGCAAGTTGTTTCTACTTTCTGTAACAAAAACCTAATCTGTGTAGAACTCAAGAAATTTGCTAATACTGAACTCTCGCTGTTTTACAAACTAGTAAAACCCTTCTGGACTCAGAAAAGGTACACATTCAACCTAATGTCAATATTTTATAAGTTTCTCAGAACTTTAAACAGACAAATCAACTTTTGAGTAAAACTTTCCACTTTTTAACTAGACTTTTGGAGTCAGAAAGGGATACATTCAACTTTATTTAATTTTTTTTATAAGTTTCTCAGAATTTCAAACATTAAGTTAGACAAATCAGACTTTTGACTTTGAATTTTAAGCTTTCCACTTTGTAACCCAACTAGTGAAACTTCTAAGTACTGTACATTATCTCCAGTCATCATTCAAAATTGATGGCCACATAGTCATCATTCAAAATTGATGACCACAGTAGATGTGGTTTAAAATGGATCGGCACATTGGATGTGAATTGTCTTCTTTCTTTCTTTCCTTTTTTTTTTGCTAGTTCTTTCTCACTTAAAAAGCCCCAAACCATAAGAGAAGAAATCTTCATAGTTTTCCATAAGAGGAGAAATCTTCACAGTTTTGTCTGCATTCACGTGTCTATCAGTCTATGTATCAGGTACAGAAAACAAGTGTGTGTTCTTAGAAACAAGAGAAAAAAAATGAAGCATCTCTAAAAGTAAGCCCTTTAACTGGCCAAACAGTGTCCTAGTTCTTTAATCACTTTCACATCAAATATTCAACCCTGGAAAGGGTTCAGCAAACAGAAAGCCAGAAACGGCTGCTCTCACGAGTCTAACCACCAAACAAGAATGCAGTGTAGCTATCGGCCTATCGATCGGCAGAAATTCATGTATTGAAAATCAAGAACCAATCCAGCAGCTAGTGGGGCTCGATTGGGTCAGATAACCCATCCCGACAAGGAATTACAGGAATTTCTGGTTGGATTGCTCGAATCTACCGAAAATTCAAGGGCGGAACCGCAGAAGCCTTAGTAGAACAGGGAATATAATTTCAATCCGAGCAAGCAATGTTAGGGCTTCCTTACCAGCAACGACGAGAAGGTGAGGACGAATTCGACTCGATTCCGTTCCGATTCCCGCTCCGCTCGGTGGCCTCGCCGCCGCGGGCGCCGTCGGTGTGGGGGGGGGGGGGGTGGCGCCGCCGGGTGGAGCCGCCGCGGGCGTGGCGCGCCGGGGCCCGGAGGGCGACGCCGAGGGGCGCGGCCACGCCGCCGGTGTGTGTGGGGGGGGGGGCGGTGGCACCAGCCGGGTGGAGCCGCCGCGGGCGTGGTGCCTCGGGGCCGGGAGGGCGACGCCGAGGACCGGGAGGGCGCCGCCGGGGGATGGAGCGGGGGCGGAGACGCCGGCGGGGGGAGGCGGCGGGCACGCCGGCGGGACGGGGTCGGGTGGTCGCGGCGTGTGTCTGTGGTGTGTGTGCGTTGTGTGCGTGTGTGTGGCGTGCGGGGTCGCGCCGGGTTAACTGTTAGGGGGTATGCCGAGTGCCCGCGATCTGGCACTCGGCATAGCTCCTTTTTTATTTTTTTTATTTTTTCAAAGGGTCTACTCGCGCGGCAGTGGGCCTGCACCAAGACTTTGTCGAGTGTTTTCTATAAGACACTCGGCAAAGAGATACTTTACCGAGTGTTATATAGAAACACTCGGCAAACTACGCTAATATTTTATGTATACCTTTAATAGCTTCTTTTAGTAACTTTTTTCCTGTATATTTTGAAAAAAAACTTGTCAAATTCACTCAAAATGCATATTTGTTTTTTCTACTAATATTATTTCATTATTTCATGCAGTTATAGCTCAAAATTAATTTATATCAACTAAAATTCTATAATTGCAATTAATAAATAAAAAATATCAAACGGATCCGAAAATTTGTCAAAATTTGACATGAACTAATCTATGTTGTGTATTGCCTATACAAAAAAATTTGAACTCAAACCCAATTAACATGTCACTTGGACTCTAAATCTTATCGGATCCTTCTAAGTTCTACGAATTTTCTCCGAAGATGCTTCCGTTTGTAAGCATCATACGTCACAAATTATGCGAAACATTCTCAATTTTTTACCACAGCCTCCACATATGATATCATGACATCTTGACAAATCTCGTGATTTTCAGACTTCGTTTGGTTTTGGTAGAATTTTAAAATCATTCGAACACACGTTCGTGGTCGTGTTTCCTGAACAAAATGTTCGAAATTTCTTTTCATTTCCTGTATGAGACATCAATCCGGATTCAATGACATGAATATGATTTTTTCACTCATTTTATTCTATTATTTCAATCACTTGCAGTTCAAATTTCGTTTAAATCAATAAATTACTCAAAATGAAATTAATTCACTAAATATAGCAAACAGACCAAGAAATAGACCAACTTTTAACATGCAGTACCAAATGTCGTATGTGGGGAGTAGAAAAATTGTGGAGGGCCGAGGAGGGAAAAATTGTTTTTCATTCGCCGAGTGTCTCCATAAACACTCGGCAAACCCATACACTTCGCCGAGTGCCGGAATAAAACACTCGGCAAATCAATACTTCGCCGAGTGTCTCTAACGGACACTCGGCGAAGTACTAACGGCCGGCACGCCGCCCGGTAGAACGGCGCACGCGCGGGTCACGTGGTGGTTATTGCCGAGTGTCCCCTAGAGGCCGAGTGTTGACACTCGGTAAATACTAGATATGCCGAGTGTAATAGTATGCCGAGTGTCTTGGAGTACACACTCGGCAAATATTCTATTTGCCGAGTGCCCGATATAATGCACTCGGCAAACAGAAAGCACTCGGCATTGTCACCGTTTCCCGTAGTGGTATTACCAACCGGGACTAAAGATTTTTTTTTTCTTTTTTTTTGTTGTTTCTATTTTCAATTGATGATTCATTTTGGTTTTTGAATAGGTTTTCGAATACGTATTCTACGCTGCTAATAATATATGTATTCTATACGCTTATAATGTTCGAACATTTTGTACACACTAAAGTATGAAACTAACGTATATATTACATGCATATACATATATTGTACGTTATTTTATGTACATATAATATGTATATATATATATATATATTACAAATAAAGCTTGCATTGTATATTCTATCATATCCTTGGGATAACAAATTCACTCCATCTGATTTGGCTTCCATATTTCGTTCATGTCATTGTAGAACTCGCCGGCGGGGTTTAAGACCTGGTCATTAAGAAATTCTGCTATGGTCTCTTAAATTACTTTCAGTTGGTCACATCGTATGACTTTTTCCTTCAACCAAAGAGTCTTCAATAAAAGTTAAAGAAAAAGTATTAATATATATATGTGTTGGTCACGTGATTACTTATATATATGAGTAATAAAAGAAATTATGAATATATGAATATATTTATATAACGTACTTTGAGGATCTCTTTAGGAGTTTTTTTTAGTACGCCATGATGAACTCGCAAACATAGTATCCGCAGTAGTTGGTCCTCTATTCTTGCCTCAGAACCCACTTTTACGAGAAAAAAAGATCCGGTGAATTGAAAGCATGCATCGTGTTAATTGAATTTTATATATATAAATGTAGTTAGTACTTACTTTGTGTGCGATTACATCCAGTGGCGCTTTGCAATGTTTCATGTGGTGTTCCTCAATGAAACTTTTTCAAACACTGCGTCCAATAAAATAAAAAATTAATTTAGCCTTTAATAATTGTTGTATTTAAGAGATTGGGGTATATATAGTTGCTAGAGAGACTAAATTACCCTTGTATAATATCTATCATGTCTTGGTACTATGTTTACTCTTTTCTTAACGAGTCTAAGATGCTCAATCGACTATTGGCCATATCGATGACCATCAATATCCAGTGATTGCTGCATATGTTTTTATACACAAATATGATCGACATTAACTAGAGTCAACATATATAAGTAAATATCCAGTGTTCAACATCTATGGCTTCTTCCGCAGGATCACTACCTCATCAGCCGCCGTAGCCGCCTGTACAAGAGAGTTTTGCACGTGTTCAACATACTCTTCCTCTCAGTACCAGCCTAAACATCCAGTGTCATCCCACTGAAATTAAAACAAAAAATTAGAACTTTAATTACAATCATCATGAAAATAAGTATAAATTAACCATAATCATCAAATACGATAAAATAACTCACATTGCGATCCAGACACTTGTAGAAGATATGGCCCTTGTTGGGACACTCCTTCCTCACCCAGTACTCCATCACAATCTTCTCCTCACACTTGCCGCATGCAATGAGAGGGAGGTCCGACCTCAATCGCTTTGGAACCCGATGAGAGGCCGAGGACCCGGAAGCAGTTGTCATCTACTCTATATACTCATTTTTAATATAATATAAATTTCTCATTTTATAAACAAATAAAATTAAAAAAACTCTAAAATTCTCTATATCTCTAAACCATAAAGTGTGCTATGCATGCGAGAAATGAAAGCTGAATACTAGTTTTGAATAACTACTTTAACCTTTCTTCATCCAAATATGCAAACTTTAAAGTGATTTTGAGCTTAAATGGTTTACAAATAAAAAAAATCCACCATAAAAAACCACATATATTTAGTCCACAAAATAAGATATGCTGCTGATGAAACATGAGAGTATAAAGTTGGTAACCTTTAGAACCGAAGAATCGATGGAGGAATCGAAGAAATCTTGTGATTACCAACGATGAGGAAGAAGAGAGGCCGACGATGAAGCAAGAACACTGAGCTCGAAGTGGCTCGGGCTCGGGGAGAAAGAAGGGGTATATAGGAGGGGATCTTTAGTCCCGGTTGGAGACAACAACCGGGACTAAAGGTCCATTTCTAGTTCCGGACAGAGCCTTCAACCGGAAGTAGACTTTTACTCCCGGTTGGAGGGACCAACCGGGAGTAAAAGTTAACCTTTAGTTCCGGTTGGAGCTATCAACCGGGACTAAATGTTTCTCTAGCCTCGACGTGAAAAATACTAGGACTAAAGCTAAATTTCAAAATGAATCAAAAGTTGTTTCTCTACTGGTGGATATGAGGTGGCCGGAGTCGACCCGTCGACGAAGCTGCTGGAGTTCATCCGCACCCGGACGCCCTTCAAGGGCCCCAAGCTCGGCAGCGGTGAAGGTAAGTACGTCGTCTAATGATCTTATATAATTTAGGTCGGAGGAAATATTATTTATTAACCATTGGGTAGTGGAAGACCATGTAGAATATGACTGATTAGTGGGATAGCTCTTTCTCGTTTTTTTTTTCTATTCTCTAATTTATTATTTTAATTTCTTCTCGCTGTAGCGTTGTTAACAAGATTTAATATATAACTCTAAAGTCAAAGCGAAAATAATGAGAGCGAGGCAGTACTGTGTGAGAAGAGCAAGAGTGAGGCACGGACAAAGAGGTAGAGTGAAGGACGGAAGAAAAAAATCGATCCCTCCGCTCCAATAATTATAAGTCACATTGACTTTTTTTTTTGATATATCCTTTTTTATATACATTTACATGTAACGTAAGTCTTCATAGATAATAAATTCTATGCATCAAAAAAATCAAAGTGATTTATAGTTTGAAAGATAGGGAGTACTACTTTTTAATATCATCATAATAGATAAAGGAATACCTCTAAGTTTTTCGGGCTTTTCTAGGAACATAGTTTTTGCTTTATATCTAAATACATAGTAATGTATAAGAAAAACTCTTATAATTTATTCTATCTGTTTTAAATTATAAGATATTTTAATTTTTTTAGATATATATTTTTTACTATACACTGACAAATACATTATATTTAGATACATAGTAAAATAAAAGTATTATATATAATAAAAAAGGCAAAACGTCATATGCCTTGAAATGGAGAAAGTAGAATGGAGGGAGTATTTAGAGGGTCCACTATCCGCATGGGGTATACTGGGTCCACTGTCCATTATCCGCATGGGAGTACAGCTGTATATGGTCCATTGTCCGCATGGGAGTACACGGGGCTCTAGACCCCGTGTTGGATTGAATCCACTCAATCTGTACCATGCATTCATGCGCGCGTACAAAACTGCAGATTTTTTTTACAATCGGATACGAGGTCCTGGGTTGATAAAAATTCATATAACCACCATTATTACATACATTCAAAAGGACGTTAGGTATTTACTGAATGACCATAGATTGGAAAACCGTAGAATCAAATAACAGACTCGAGATTTTGAGAACCATGCATGGTAGGATTGCATCTGGAGACAAATTATTAAAGCAAGTATATATTTTAGTTTTAAAAAATTGTCTAACATATACAGTTAACAATGGTTTTTTCCCATGGAGAAAAAAACTAATACTGTATATATTAACAGATCTGAAACTAAATGCATTATCATGTAATAACGCACTAGGTCAACAGCTAGCTAGGTGGATGAACATGAGATTCAAGCACTAGTAAAATGTCCGGACAAGAGATGAAGAGAAAGTGCACATGGTGTGGAGTAGTCGAGCGATGGTGGGTGATCTGATTGCATGATGATCCATCTCCGATCCCTCTCTTTTTCTTTGGTGCACTGTTCTTTGAAAAAAAAATTGAGTTGGGACGTCGGAGGCGCTAGCTGTGAGGACCTGCCGTGCATTTACGAATGGACCTCACGTTTGTACCTCAGCGACTGTTTCTTTTTTTAAGTTCATCCATTTTAATTGCAACAAATTAAAATAGGTTGTATGTAATTAAATTTCTCTGTTTAAAAGATATATCTAGAATTTTTTAAAAATACTTTCATCTATATGGATGTTTAATAGAAAATATTTTGTGCGGATCATCAGAATCTAGCTAGCCTCACAACCAAATAATTTTCTAAAGTGATTTTGATTCATCACCAAAAACATTTCCTGATAGAATTTGAATCCAAAATGTTTTTACCGGTGGATCGCACCATAAAATTTATGTAATACTTTCTTTACACCATTTCTATTTTTTTACAATAAGTTGCATGTATTTATCATCTTTGCGTACGAACACATACCACTATGGTCCTATTTGTTTCCCTCGGGCAAAAGTTTAGCCCTATCACATCAAATATTTGGACATATGCATGAAATATTAAACATAGACTAATTTTGTCGGGTTCATAAACCCGGGGTCCCTCATGGACCGGCTTCCCAGCAAAGGTTCGGCCCATCATACGACGTTGCGAACGACGTGTAACTCCTGAGCCGGCTCAAATACCTAAACAACAGGCCAGAAGGGCGATCCAATCTCCGACCGGAAGGCCACGCTAAGGAGGAATAACGCTCGCTCCTGACTCCGGCTCGCCTCTCTGACCGGAAGGCCTAGCCAAAGAGGAACAGCGCTCGCTTCCGACTCTGGCCCGCCTCTCCAACTGGAAGGCCTGGCCAAACACCGCTACCAACTCTGACCCGTGTCTCCGACCGGAGATGCACCAAACCCCTCCTTACAGCTCTTCTTCGACTAGCGCAGTCGGAGCTGACTGAGACCAACCGACCGGAGACGCCCGCTCGGTGAGGACCAGAAAACGGACGGAGCAAGTAAGGCAGGACACTCAAGTCAACCGCAATACCGAGGACCGTACCCTGCACACCTGTAGGGCAGTAACTGACAAGACATGTTAGAAGGGTATCCTGCAACCTTCCAAGCATGCCAAAGCCCAAGCAGTGTTATGGGCACTGACATTTGCCCTACAGTGTTGTGGACGCCGTCAACTCCCACACCAAACAAACGCGGTAAGGCTCCCCCACATGTCTCTAGGTATCAACAGTGTTGTGGGCGCCGTCATTTACCATACATGATGAATACGGTAAAACCTCCCACATGCATCTGACAATAACAGTATTATGGGTGCCTACCATCATCTTGTACCCGACGGCGTAAGCAACAAGACTTAGTAGCATACGCACTCTCTCTATCTCTCTCTCTCGCTCGCTCGCTTGTAAGGTCGTCTCCTTCATCTATAAAAGGGGATGCGCTCTCTCCCAACAAAAGGATCCCTCAGTTCACTCACACACAACAACAGAACCACTAGGTTCAAACCTCAAGCACACGCTCAAACACTTAGCGCATAGCGAAGCTTCCGTCACTCTCGGCCCTTCAGACCGGAGTCCGACCGGACCTCTTGCACCCCCCATCTTTCTCCCTTCCATTTGTAACCCCACAGCAAACTTCGAGCACCTAGGCTTAAGAATAAAGTCACCGACCGACTCAAACTGGACATAGGGCACGTTGCCTGAACTAGTATAAACCCTATGTCATTAAGTGCTAGGCCACATCCGATCATAACGTATGACAAAACTACAAATATTTACATGTTGGTTACTTTCTGCACCGATAGTTGGCGCCGTCTATGGGGAGGACGCTATACGTTCACGCTTTTGTTCATCGGATGGTCCAATTTTCCATCACCTTCGCTATGGCGGGCTCAAGCGATATGACTCACTTTGGCTCGCTGGAATTTCCCGCACTCCCACCTGTTGGAATGTGGGTTCCACCCATCTTCGAGCCGTCCTAGGCCTTCCTCTTAGGAAGCCTGGACTTCATCGCCAACAGGCTCGGTGCGCTTCACCTCCACGAGGAGGCACCCATCCTGGTGCTCGTCGGAGGGGCACCCTCCATTGGCTCTGGGACACCCGATGACTTCAATGATGAGGCGCCTGCGCTTCATTCCAAGCAAACGCTCTGCTCAAACCCCGCTGTGAGTAATGTACATGCTGTTATTTACTCACTATTTACTATCTTCCGCCAATTATCCAGAGGGACCGCATTGTTTGCACCGCAACCATCGTATGACCGGTTTCCCTATGACCTCATGTCCCTCATGGACACGTACGCTTGAGGGCTTCGGGACAGCCGCCAGTGGTAGCAGAGTCCTTGTAGACTCATACCCCTCTAGACCCTCGTGCGGGGGCCCTCGCGCTTGCACAAGAGCACGATGAGGAGCTAGGACAATGGCGGTAGAACCAACCGCCACTTGCGTCGGTGCGCTCGATGCACCACGCTGTGCCCCATGCGCGTAACCCAGCGAGCGGCGCCCAGGGTTACGCCCGCCAGGTCCAGCGCAACATCAGGGATGGGGGGAACGATCCCCCATAGTTCGCTCGGACTGGCCAGAACATCACCGCGGTGGCAATGCTTCTACTTGGCCTTCCCGAGCCAAACGACCCCCAGGAACAGGCGATCCATCGGAACCTCCAGGCACTGGTGGAAACCACCGTCGTTCAATAGGCGGAGAGCTCTGCATCATGACATCGACTCACGGTCTCTCTCCCCACTAGGGGAGTGGGGACGTGCCAGATGAATTGCTCCATCCGCTCACCGCTACATCCACCGAGCGCAGCACAGGAGGACGCAGCTGCGCCTCGGCCTAACCTGGCGCCCGCTCCACATCGATCGCCTGTGCACGAGTGGCTTGGGCCAAACCAAGACGCTCACAGCATCATCAGCATCCAGCGTCGAGCCCGGCATGATGATAATGTCCATCGGGCGGCCATGAGGGTGGGCGACACAGACCCCGATCGGACCATCACGGGGAGCGGTGAAATGCACCCTAGGCGTGGTCGCCGACCAGACAACCGGAGTCCTAGCCCGGATGGTTTAGGACCACAGGCCTTTGGCCGATGCATCCAAAAAGCGTCGTTCCCACAGCGCTTCCGACCGCCTACCAACATTGCCAAGTATATCGGGGAGACAAACCCCGGTATATGTCTTGAAGACTTCTGGCTCGCCTGCCAAGCTGGTGGAGTGGATGATGACCACTTCATCATTTAGTACCTCCCTATCTGTGTGGGGGAACATGTTTGAGCATGGCTTGAATTCCTCTTGCACGGCAGCATCTGCGACTGGATGGACCTCAAGAGGGTCTTTGTTGGGAACTCTTAGGGGACATATGTCTACCATGGGAACTCCTGGGACCTCAAGAGCTGCTAGCAGGTGCCCAGCGAGCCCCTATGGGATTACATCCATAGGTTCTCCAAAAGATGCAACTCCCACCCTGATGTCATCGACGCGGACATTATCAGCGCATTCCTCTCTGGGACAACCTACGAGTCCCTAATCCACAAGCTTGGCTGCCTAAAGCCCCATACCACCCGTGACCTGCTCGACGTTGCCATGAACCATGCCTCTGGTGAGGAGGTGGTCGGAGCGGTCTTAAATGGAGGCTAGGACAAAGGCAAGGCCAAGCACGAGGATCGGGACAAGGGCCCCTCCACGTAGAGGGGCAAAAAGAACGAGAAGGATCGGCGCCGACCGGCCAACTCTGTGTTGGTCGCCACGGCTGATCGCACGGGCAAGCAGCCCAAGCAGGGCCTGCCTGACCACTTCGATGAGCTCATGGAGGCACGATGCGAGTGCGACAGCGAGCTCCTCAAATGTTTCCTACGACAGGCTGGCGGGCCGAAAGAAGGAGACAGCAAAGAGGCGGCAGCCAAGAAAGGAGGTGCGGCGGGCAAGGATGGGGACAACTACCCCAACCCCAATGAATGCATCATGATCTTCGAGGGATTCGACGCCATCTTCTCCAAGTGCCAGCACAAGGTACGCTATAGAGAGGTATGCGCTGCCGAGACGGTCGTCCCCTCCTTCCTTAACTGGTCGGAATCTCTGATCACCTTCGATCAGAGGTACCATCTCTCCCACGTCGCTAGACTAGGATGCTACCCACTCATCATCGACCCCATCATTCGTAAGAAGTGCCTCACCAAGGTGCTAATGGATGGAGGCAGCGGCCTCAACATCATCTACATCGACACCCTCGACACCATGCGCATCCCCCAATCAAAACTCCGCCCAGCGGGCTCTCCCTTCCACGACGTGATCCCAGGAGTGCAGGCATACCCGCTCGAGCAGATCAATCTACCCATCATGTTTGGCAACTGAGCCAACTTCCAGTCAGAGGTCCTCACCTTTGAAGTGGTGGACTTCTTAGGGTCTGTGGGGGTATTAACCCCTATACCCTTACGGCTAAGCTTGGGCTGGCCCGGATCGATGGGTTCAGTCCACCCGAAAAACGACGTGCGGCTCGGTCCACCTGATCGGAGTCCCGCACAAGGAATCAAGACGGATTTGGCGACCAAGCAGGATCCTGGTCGATTAGAATAGGAATCCTTGTCCGGCCACATATGGCAATTGTAACTGACTAGGATTAGTTTCCAGATCTGTAACCCTGCCCCCCGGAATATATAAAGCGGGCAGGGGACCCCTCTAAAAAACATCTCTCATTGACATACAGCAATACAAATCAGACGCAGGACGTAGGTATTACGCCTTCTTGGCGGCCGAACCTGGATAAAACCTCGTGTCTGTCTTGCGTCACCGTCTTGTTTGGGACTTGCGCATCTGTCTGCCGATAATCTACTACCTTGGGCATACCCCTAGGTAGACTGCCGACCATATTTCGTCGACAGTGGCGCGCCAGGTAGGGGGTGTGCGAACTGCTCTCCAAGCAAACAAGATGGTCATCATCTCCGGCTCCATGGCTACGCCCAACGGCCTCACGTTCACCGTCGGCCAGATCACCTGGACCACCGGCCCCGACGTTTCCATCGCCATGACCGCGGAGGAGGCGTGGATTCAACCCGCGCCGACGACTACTTCACCTGCATCGGCTACGGCTCCGACCACGGTGGACACGGCTCCGACCACGACGAACGTGGCTCCGACCACGACGAACGTGGCTCCGACCACGATGGATCTGGCTCCGACCACGGTGGACACGGCTCCGACCACGACGAACGTGGCTCCGACCACGATGGATCTGGCTCCGACCACGGTACATCTGGCTCCGACCACGATTACAGCCACGCCGACAACCCGTCGTCCGCTTCCCCGCTACAAAGGAAAGCAGATCGACGACACCGACTTGCTCGACTCCATCGATCGGGTCGGCATCAAACTCGCTGAAACCCTAGCTCTAGTAAGTACGATTCAAAGTCAACCTAATGAGCAGGTAACATCTCCCCGCAACAGATCTATCCGACCAGCTCGGACCAGTCGTCCTACACGACTTGGAACAGATCTTGTGGTCGTATCTACCCCTGAGGGGCGCTCCGCTCGTCGCCAGCCAGCCTTCGCGACGGGTCTCCGACTCTGCGAGTACGAGGTCCCGAAGGAGAACCACCAGGTCCAGCCCTACGGCCTGCGAAACGCTGCCTCCAGCTACGCGTACAACCTACGACGCCGCTCGGACCTGTGTCCTATACATCGATCTCGGCCGAAGCCAAGCAACATCGTCAACATGGTCCGGATCGAAGATTATCAAGAAGGATCCGTCCACACAGTCCGAGAGGGTGATTCCAGCTCCTCATCCGGCATTGCTTCCAACGCATCGGTCCACACCGAGCTTCAGCGTCACGAAGATGAAGGCGTCAAATACGATCTGGATCTACCAGACCACGCCCCGGGTTTCCCCCAATTTCCGTCTTTCCCGCCAAGACGAGGGTATTTAATCCATGTTGTCAGCAACGACGAGCCGCCAGCGGTTGGCGAAACAGAACAAGAAAAGACTGCACGCGAAGCGCGCAATATTGACCGGTTTAATCGCCGGCAAACCGAAGCTGGAGCAGACCAGGAGGCACGACGCATAAGGGTCCAGCCACGTGACCTCAACAATGCTTTCGACAGGGTGGGGGACAAACAAGTCTTCAAGACCCCAAGCGCCAACGTAGCCGTCGCCATGGCGACAATGCAGCGGCTGCCCAACACTCCCGAGACTCAAGTAATCCGTGATGACATACAAGCTTATCTGACGGCTGCTATGGCTCAGACCGCAGAGATGAACCAAGCCCGGGCTCCATCCGTTTCTGTCGAATCAAGCCACAGCCGCCAATACTCAAGTTGCTCACAGCCACTCAACCAACGTGGCTCGCGCAATAACGACCCATCAGACAACCGTCAAGGCGGAAACGGTGGTCGTGATGGTGGTCGGGACGACAACCGCCGCCGGGAGGATAACCGCCACGACGTTCGAGGCGACAACCGCCGAGATAACCGCGACAATCGCCGTGATAACCACGGTCGCAGGGCCAACCCAGATGGCAATCGAGATCGCCGCGATGGCAATAACGATCTCTGCCATCACCTCGGTGGACGTGATCTACGTGCTCGCATCAACCAGAGAGCCGACGATCGTGCATCCCATGAAAGCTATCGCCGTATGGAGTATGACACCGCCCACGGTCCGCCGGGCCTGAAGCAGTTCACTCCACACCTGCGCCAAGTCATATGGCCCAAGAATTTCAAGCTCGAGAAGCTTCAGAAGTACGACGGCAAGGAAAACCCCGAATTATGGGTCATGCTCTACGAAACTGCGTGCCGCTCAGCCATGGCCGACGAGCACGTCATGTCTAACTACTTCCCAGTCGCTGTTGGTCATGCAGGTCACCAATGGCTGGTTAGCTTGCCAGCGAACTATTTTGACTCTTGGCAGGAGCTCAGGCAGGCCTTCATCGACAACTTCATCGCTACTTGTGAACAACCCGGCAACAAGTACGATCTGCAGCGGATCCGAGATCGAAAGGATGAACCACTGCGCGAGTACGTTCGGCGTTTCTCGGAGATGCGCATCAAGGTCCCATCAATATCCGACAACGAAGCAATCGAGGCTTTCGTCACTGGCCTCCGTTTCCACGACGCCCTAAGAGACAAGCTCCTCCGGAAGAGACCCGAATCGGTCACAGCGCTTTTGGCCACCGCTAAGAAATATGCGGACGCTGACGACGCTAAAAAGATAATCGTTGAAGAAGCAGCAAGGGTTCCACGCTCCGACCACCCTCCACACCGCGACGATTACCGCAGTAATCATGGTCGGAACGACAATTTTGACCGCCGCAACCAGCGCAACGACTCCCGCGACCACCGTGATCAACGTAATCAGCGGCGCAACCGCCATGGTGATTACAGAAACAAGCGCGCTCGGGAAGACGACGGCGAGGTCAATACCGTGAAAAAGGGCGGCGGACGTCGTAACTACGAGGACGACTACGCCAAAGCATTGAAGGGGCCCTGCCAGCTCCATCCTAAGTCGAACCACACCATGGAGAATTGCCGCGTCCTCAAGACTATCTACACGCGTCAACAGGCTCCGGATACGTCCGACAAGCCTAACGACGCGGGGGGAACAGCGCAACGAGGACAACGACGACGACGATGCAGACCCTCGTCACAAATACGTCAAGCCGACTGATCGCGTACACACCATCATCGGCGGCAAGGTGTCCATCGAAACCAAACGAGAACGCAAGCTGCTCGCCCGCGCTTGCATGAACGTGGCAAACACCGACAACCTTCTCACCGATCCACGGCTTCCTCCGTGGTCTCACCGTGAAATCTACTTCAGCAGGAAGGACCAATGGGCCGCCATACCCGAGCCAGGGCGTTTTCCCCTGGTCCTCGATCCTTGTATCAACAAGGTTCAATTCGACAGGGTACTGATCGACGGCGGCAGCTCCATTGATATACTGTTCAAGAACAGCCTGCCCGCTCTGAAAATAGCCCAGGCAGACCTGAAGCCGTACGAGGCACAGTTCTAGGGCGTTCTCCCCGGACAGAGCTCCACACCTCTCGGGCAGATCACGCTACCTGTGCAGTTTGGGACTCCGGACCACTTCCGCACCGACTACGTCAACTTCGTGGTCGCTGACTTCGACGGCACCTACCATGCTATTCTTGGTCGACCGTCGCTCACCAAGTTCATGGCCATACCTCATTACAGGTATCTGGTGCTCAAGATGCCTACTGAGAAAGGAGTTTTAACCCTCAGGGGCAACGTATACGCAGCTTATACCTGCGAGGACGACAGCTTCAAAATCGCAGAGGCCCACGACCTCTCTATTCGCATGGCCGAGACCATGCTCGACGCTAAGAAGACCCCGGCCGACCACCTGGAGATCCCAGAGCTCGAGGCTCCGCGCAAGAACATCAGATCCAAGGAGCACAAGACGATCCAGCTGGTCGAAGGCGATCCCAGCAAAACGGCCCTTATCGGGGCCGACCTGGATCCCAAATAGGAAGACGCGCTCGTCAGGTTCTTGAGGGGCAACGTGGATGTGTTTGCATGGAAACCTTCCGACATGCCCGGTGTACCTCGGGACTTGATCGAGCACTCCTTAAATGTCAACAGCAAGGCCAAACCAATCAAGCAGAAGCTACGACGGTTCGCTCGCGACAAAAAGGAGGCGATTAGGGTAGAAGTTACGCGGCTTTTGGCAGCCGGATTTATCAAAGAAGTGTATCATCCGGAATGGTTAGCCAACCCGGTTCTTGTACGCAAAAAGAATAATGAATGGAGAATGTGCGTTGATTACACTGATCTCAACAAACACTGCCCTAAGGACCCCTTTGGTTTACCTCGCATAGACGAGGTCGTAGATTCAACCGCCGGTTGCGAGCTGCTTTCCTTTCTCGATTGCTACTCTGGTTATCACCAGATCGCTCTCAAAAAAGACGACCAGATCAAGACATCTTTCATCACGCCTTTCGGCGCCTACTGCTACACGACTATGTCGTTCGGGCTCAAAAACGCCGGTGCTACCTACCAACGCGCTGTACAGGCCTGCCTCAACGACGAGATAAAAGATGGCCTCGTCGAGGCTTATGTCGACGACGTAGTTGTCAAAACCAAGGAAGCTCATACCCTTGTTGACAATCTAGAACGCACCTTCGCAGCCCTTAATACGTTCCAATGGAAATTAAACCCAAAGAAGTGCATCTTTGGTGTCCCTTCTGGCATATTGCTTGGCAACGTCGTCAGTTACGACGGCATACGCCCTAACCTGGAGAAAGTCAAAGCTGTCTTAGACATGAAGCCCCCGAGAAAGGTGAAGGATGTCCAGAAGCTTACCGGCTGCATGGCTGCTCTAAGCCGTTTCATATCAAGGTTAGGAGAAAAAGGACTACCGTTCTTCAAACTGCTCAAAGCATCCGAGAAGTTTGAGTGGTCGGAGGAAGCAGACGCTGCCTTCACACAGCTGAAGCAATACCTCACGTCACCTCCAGTACTTACTGCTCCCAGAGAAGACGAAACTCTCCTACTTTACATTGCGGCAACCGATCGGGTGGTTTCCACTACACTGGTGGTCGAGCGCGACGAGCCGGGCCACGCCTACAAGGTACAGCGGCCAATTTATTTCATTAGTGAGGTACTCAACGAATCCAAAACCAGGTACCCACAGATTCAGAAACTGCTCTACGCCATACTGATAACATCCCGAAAGTTGAGACATTACTTCGACGGATATCGTGTGGTAGTCATGACCGAGTATCCTTTGGGGGACATCATTCGCAATAAGGATGCGAACGGGCGCATCGTCAAATGGGCAATGGAGCTATGCCCCCTTTCCTTGGAATTTGCAAGCCGTACTACAATCAAGTCTCAGGCACTCGTCGATTTCATCGTCGAGTGGACAGACTTAAGCACGCCTGCCTCTCCGGGATCCGACGAATATTGGACGATGTACTTCGATGGTTCTCTCAACATTGACGGTGCGGGAGCAGGAGTTCTTTTCGTGTCACCATCCAAGGAGCAGCTCCGGTACGTCCTCAGGATTTATTTCCCAGCATCTAATAATGCCGCCGAGTATGAAGCATGCCTGCATGGTCTACGCATTGCGATTGAGCTTGGGGTTAAACGTCTCTATGTCTACGGAGATTCGGCTCTGGTCATCAACCAGCTCAACAAGGACTGGGACACGACCAGTGAAAAGATGGACGCATATTGCAAATCAATAAGAAAGCTGGAAGGCAGGTTCTATGGCATCGAGTACATACACGTGGTCCGGGACAAGAACCAAGCAGCGGATGCGTTGTCAAAGTTAGGATCATCCCGAGCCAAAATCCCACATGGCGTATTCGTCCAGGACCTGCTCACGCCTTCCATTGAAGACGAAGATTCAACGACCAACAAAATTTCAGACCAGCAATTAGTGGCTACGGTTCCGGCGCCGAGCACAGCCGAGCCGCTTCCGACCACTCATGAGCCGGACTGGAGAACACCTTTCATCAAGTACTTGACAGATGGTAGCGGTTATATCGATTGAACAGAAAATGAGCGACTGATGCGTCGTAGTAAGCAGTATCTGCTCGCCGATGGCAAGTTATGGCGCAAAAACGCTAAGGAGGAAATCTTGATGAAGTGTATAACCCAGGAGGAAGGCGAGCATCTCCTAGACCAAATCCACTCTGGCTCCTGCGGCAACCACGCGGCCTCAAGAACACTGGTCGGTAAGGCTTTTCGAGCAGGGTTCTATTGGCCGTCAGCAGTGGCCGACGCAGAGAAGCTAGTCCGCCGCTGTGAGGGTTGTCAGTTCTTCTCCAAGAGAATCCATGTACCAGCACATGAGATCCAGACGATTCCAGCCTCTTGGCCCTTCGCCTGCTGGGGACTGGACATGATTGGGCCTTTCAAACCAGCTCCTGGGAAATTTACATGTGTCTTCGTGCTAATTGATAAGTTTTCTAAGTGGATAGAATACATGCCTCTGGTACAGGCATCCTCAGAGAAAGCTGTCACATTCCTCGACCAGGTCATCCACCGTTTCGGCGTGCCCAACAGCATCATTACTGATCTAGGTACTCAGTTCACCGGGAACGCTTTTTGGGACTTCTGCGATGAAAGGAGCATAGTTGTAAAATACGTCTCGGTGGCGCATCCTAGAGCTAATGGACAAGTCGAGCGGGCAAATGGCATGATCTTGGACGCATTGAAGAAGAGGATGTACAGAGAAAATGATAAAGCTCCTGGAAGATGGCTCAAAGAGTTACCAGCCGTGGTCTGGGGCCTCCGAACTCAGCCCAGTCGTAACACCGGCGTCTCACCATACTTTATGGTTTACGGCGCTGAGGCAGTCCTCCCACCAGATATAGCTTTCAGATCAGCACGGGTAGAGAACTTCGATGAAGGCAGGGTCAATGAAATACGGGAGCTAGAAGTCAACAGCGCAGAAGAGAAAAGGCTTGATTCCTGCGTACGCACGGCCAAATACCTTGCTGTTTTGCGCAGGTACTACAACAAGAACGTTAAAGAGCGTTTCTTCGTGGTCGGGGACTTAGTCCTGAAGTGGAAGACGAACCAGGCTGGCGTCCACAAACTCGCAACCCCATGGGAGGGACCCTTCATGATCAAGGAAGTCACACGTCCAACGTCTTACAGGTTAGCTCACCTGGACGGCACGGACGTACCAAACTCGTGGCACATCGACAAGCTTAGACGTTTCTATGCTTAACTACTGAGATATGTACTCTACTTACATTTTCGATTTACTTTAATAAAGCAATTATGATTTCTCCGACCACTCTAATGTGTCACTCCGAATTTTATGGTTATTTTAACCTAAGGCAGTACAAGCCGACCACCACTCCTTCTACGGTTTTCGGAGCAGGCCCTGTCTCCGGTTCCTCCCAACACGTGCACGGGATCTGCTCTCTGCGTTGCGGGTGATCGGCAGGTCCCCTCTGGTTTGACTTGTCTGCGTCCACGTATGCACAGGTCATAGTACCTCATACTCCGACCACATGCCAGACTGGGGCCGCACAAACTTTTCAGGATGACGTGTCGAGCAAAACGGTACAACTAAAACAGAGCGTTAACACGTTCCCACTTAGTTACACCGACAAAAAAAAAAAAATTCAAGCTTAAAGTGCGTTTTGTATAAAACAAATAAGCTTATAATGATATACAGTTACGTTATTACAAGCTTGCCTGAAAAGGCTCAAGTTTACAATAACACAACTATGTCCTCCTTCTACAGCTCTAAGCCTATTACATTGGCTGGTCGGGGCGCATGGCATTTACTGCTCGCCGCCTCCGATACCCTACTCGATTCTAGGGGACTCTAGAGCTAGTCAAGCTGAAGGGGATGGCCCCGCCGGTGCCTGGCTGGTCGAGACCGCAGGCTTCGTTGGTTGGCTTGAAGGTGATGGCATTTCCAGCTGGCTTGTCGATGGCATACCCTGCACAGGTGCTGTCCCACCTCCGCACAGGTTAATATCGCCAATTATCCTTGACGACAAGTCCAGCTGGGCCGTCCGAAGCTCTTCGGCCTTGTCTGGGTCTATCTCCTTCGGGTACCCAGCCTCCAAGCGTTTGAGATCGATCAGGGGGTAGTGAGCACGCACCATGCTTAGCACATGGGCGCCCGTGTACTCACCTGCCTCCTTCACGAAGTCTTGGAACCATCCCCATGCTTGCTTGCATCTCTCGACCAGTCCGAGCTGAGGCGTCCTTAGCTCTTCCTCTGTGAGCGCCGGGTCGATGAGGTCGAGGACGGGCACAATGCCAGTTGCCATTTCTTGGCACCGCTTGCTCCACGTGTCCCGCTCCTCGACGGCCTTAAGGCATTGTGCTTTCCAGTCGTCACGCTCCTTGATCACGGCCTCAAGGTGCCTCTTGGCATTTACTTTCAAAACTGAAAATATTACAAGACATCAAACGTGATGACACGACAAGGCAATGTGGGCAGTTGAATGAGCAAGGCGGTCTGGAGTGCTTACTTTTCAGGTCGTCCTTCATTCTGTTAGTGTGGTCTTGGAGTTCCGACTGGCGGCGTTCCAATTTCTCGTTGTCCTCCTTCAGGCGACCACATTCTGCAAGCGCGTGGCTGTTCTCCCCCTGGAGGCGGGTCACTTCAGCTTCTAAACCTGCATTACAGCTATTACTGTCAGGAACAAAAAAAAAACACAAGTCCAGCACTTGCTATGATACGGTGAACACTTACATGTTTTCTCCTGCTCTTTGTTTTTGAGCTGGCCGACCAGGTTTTGGTTCTGTGCTTCTTGGTTTGTCCTCTCCTGGTCGGTGGCTTCAAGTTGGCGCCGTAGGCGTTCAACTTCAGCCGTCAGCTCCTTATTGGTCTTCATGACTACTTCTATCTGGTCGAAGCACCTTTTTCGGTACCTCGCAGTTTTCATCACGTCCTGCATACAGACAAGCTACGTCAGACAGCTTGACTACACAACAGGTTTAAGGACTAAAGCCAAATATACCTGGACTTCAGTCACCAGGCGTTTGGCTGCTCGCTCAACTCTTAAGGTTTCCTCGGCCTCTGGGATCTCCTCGTGCATGACCCATTCATCGTTCCGATAGCGCGACACATATACATGTTGTCGTCTATCTTGGGGACGGCCCAGGACTTCTTCCACTTCATCCTCTTCAGCCTCCTATTCGGGAGGCGGCAGTGGTCCGGAGTTCGCAGACTCCACGACCACCAGGGCTTTCCCACGAGCCGTCGCGTCGGCACCCTTGTCCTGGGCAACTTCTGGCTGCTGCCCCTCGGCTAGATCCAGCTCCTGTGGTGCTGTGGTATCCTCCTCATCGGGGTTTGTGCTCGGAACACTTGTGTTCTGCCCGGGGACTGGCGTCTGGTCGTACGCCTGCCGAGGCCCAGGCAGAGTCCCTTCCATGGGCTCCTCCACGGCTTGTTTCTGTGCAGTTTGTCCCGCCGTTTTTGGAAAGGACGTCCCGCACCCAGCTAGCTGGTCGGGGCTTTCGGTGGACGCCGATCTAATACATTCAGAGACAAATTCATAAGACAATAGCATCCAATGCAAAATGACAAGCTTACATCCAAATTATATATACTTACAGTTTTGACTTGCGGAAGGATGTGGCGAAGGAACGTCTCCTCGACCGTCCCTGCTCTGCTTGCTCGGCAGTTTCCACCGGGACTTGTTCAACCTCCGGTACGGGCGTCGGAGGATGATGCGGCATGTTCCCTTCGTCTGTGCTCTGTGTTGCCGTGGTCGGTGCTGTGACCACTGCTGGCACAGAGGAGCCACCCTGCTCCGACGGCCCCACCTGCCTTCTCCTCTTTCGGGGGATGAGCCGGAAGATGTCCGCATCCTCTGCTTCGTCGTCCGACTGGGAGATGATGGCTTGGCGTCGTTTGCTGGTAGCCGGACGCTTGCCGGCGGCTCTGGTCGAGGCGTCTTCAACGGTCTCGAGTACCGCCCAGTGAACGCCATCGGTCCTGGCGCTGGTCTGGGCGGTTGGTCCAGTAACTTGCGGCCACTCTACACCGGGGGGAGGCGACACAAACACTCCTGCCCGGTCACGGCCATTATATTGAGACGCAAAATGAAGGAAAAAACAGTTATTTTCTTGGTGCAACATGACTTTACAGTTAAAAGGAGGCGTCATTTACCTTTGGGGGAGGGCGAGCCAGCTTGAAGGCGTGTTCAATGGCGTTCAATGCAACATAGTTGGGATCGGCCAGGTTGAATAGCTCTCCAATCCTGGCCTTGATCTCCAGCTTGTCCAGCGGCTCCTTTCTGGTCCTCGTCGGATCAGCGCCTCCTTGGTACTCGAAGCCGGGGTGAATCCTTTTCTGGCACGGCTGAATTCTACGGCTGATGAAGTTGCCGACAACGCTCGGGCCGTCAAGCCTTCCCCACGGAATCAACCCGAGTAGTTCGGCGATCTGCTCCAAGTTGTCGGGTTTCTCCGACCAGCTGCTTTTCTTCTCTGGAATCAGTCCCACATCGCACAGAGTGATGGAGTTTGGCTCTTCACGGATGTAGAACCACTTCTTGTACCACTCGTCCAAAGAGGTGTTCCAGGGGCAGTGCAGGTATTGAGCCTTCATGCCGTCCCGAAGGTTCAGGTAGACGCCTCCGGCGATCTTCGAGCCACCGCTTCCCTTTTTCCGAAGGCAAAACAGGTGGCGAAAGAGGTCGAAATGGGGCTGGAAGCCACCATACGCCTCGCAGAGATGGATGAAGGTAGAGACGAGAAGAATCGAGTTGGGATGCAGATTGCAAATCCCAATCTCGTAGTACAAACAGAGCCCCTGAAGGAAAGGGTGCACTGGAATCCCAAAACCCCGTTTGAAAAAATCTTCAAAGATCACAATTTCACCTGGTTGTGGATCGGGGAAGCTTTCTCCTTCGGGTACACGCCATCCCGCAAGTGCCTTGTTGTGGAGCACTCCCATGGCGACGAGGTCCTCGATGGTTTGCTCGTTGCTCCGCGACTTCCACCATTCCTTCGCCATGACCCCGCTTTTCTTCTGGGCGTCTCTCTTCGCCATTTGTTCGTCCTTACTAAGTGGGTGGATGCGGGAGACCGAGGGGATTGGTGATGATCTTTGGGAAATAGGGTTTGGCAGGAGGAAGAAGAAGGTTGCGGCGGCGGATGACAATGGGGAATGGTGAGGGTAACTTACCAGACCTACATTATATAAAGCAAAAGGGCACCGTCGTTTCGTCCGCCCGAGAATATTGGGAGTCGTGCGCACGCGCCGCGGACGGTTGTTCACACAACCCCGAAATCTGCGCCAATAAACGCGCTCTTTCGATAACAGTGTACGCGCCTCTTCGTTGATGGTGTAAGAGGGCCCACACTGACACACCTCAATACAGGTGTCAACCGACTGTTTGTCAGAAAACAATAAGAAGACAGAATGACGTACTATACCTATTTGTTTTTTTGACCAGACGTGTCAGACTGGACAGACTAGACTTGGCAGAGAGTAGAGAAAAATAAATACACCAAATAATAGTACAAGCAGCGCACGTGATCGTGGATTTGCCTTGACCACTACTGTGCTCGGGGACTGCCCAGACCATTACGGTGCTCGGGGACTGCCCAGACCACTACGGTGCTCGGGTACTGACCAGATCACCTTTTTTGCTCGAAGGCTGCTCCGACCACGGTTGTGCCCGGGGACTGCCCAGACCATTACGGTGCTCGGGGACTGCCCAGACCACTACGGTGCTCAGGTACTGTCCAGACCACCTTTTTTGCTCGAAGGCTGCTCCAACCACGGTTGTGCCCGGGGACTGCTCCGACCATTACTATATTCAGGAACTGCTATGACCACCGCTGTGTTCGGAGACCCTCCCGACCACTTTTTGGAGTTTTGCTCTCTTCGGCTACATGTGATTTATACTCACATACAGTTGAAAGACATTTATTTGGACCTTGCTACAAGACTCATATTTCGCCTTCCAGCAAGCTCGGGGACTACATCGGTACGATGCACCTGCCGGTGTATTTTGTTTGGCCTGTACGGCAATTGGATTCTTAACTTCAGCAGAATTTCTTTTTTAGACCCTGGCACCACGTGCTTGAGTCACCTACTACCAGGCTCGGGGACTAAGTGGGCACACTTCACCTTGCGGTGAATGTGTTTGTGCTTTGAATGGTTATAAGGATTATTAATATGCTCGGGGACTGCCCCGAACACTGCTTGAATAGTGTTTTTCCTTGGCTACATGTGATTTGTACTCACATACAGTTAAGAGACATTTCTTTAGACCTTGCTACAAGGCTCATACCTCGCCTTCCAGCAAGCTCGGGGACTACATCGGTACGATGCACCTGCCGGTGCATCTCGTATCGCCTGTACGACGATTGGGTTCTCAACTAAACTATGAATTCTTTTTAGACCCTGGCACCACGTGCCTACGTCACCTCCTACCAGGCTCGGGGACTAAGTGGGCACACTTCACCTTGCGGTGAATGTGTTTGTTTTTCGACCCCTACGCTTCTGATGTTCAAGAATGCTATGCTTCAAGACCACTTACATTTCTTTTCAGAAATACAAGTGGGCACACTTCTCAGGACAGAAATCTTTTCTTTTTATAAGAGCACCATACATTCTTCGGACAACCTACTTCTCCGGTGATGACGGTGGTCGGAGGCGTCAAGGTTCCAAGCCTCGCTTGTCGGAGAAGGTGAAAATGGCGTGTCGCAGCATAATGCATGATGCTCGGGGACTAGCTGTGGGGGTATTAACCCCTATACCCTTACGGCTAAGCTTGGGCTGGCCCGGATCGATGGGTTCAGTCCACCCGAAAAATGACGTGCGGCTCGGTCCACCTGATCGGAGTCCCGCACAAGGAATCAAGACGGATTTGGCGACCAAGCAGGATCCTGGTCGATTAGAATAGGAATCCTTGTCCGGCCACATATGGCAATTGTAACTGACTAGGATTAGTTTCCAGATCTGTAACCCTGCCCCCCGGAATATATAAAGCGGGCAGGGGACCCCTCTAAAAAACATCTCTCATTGACATACAGCAATACAAATCAGACGCAGGACGTAGGTATTACGCCTTCTTGGCGGCCGAACCTGGATAAAACCTCGTGTCTGTCTTGCGTCACCGTCTTGTTTGGGACTTGCGCATCTGTCTGCCGATAATCTACTACCTTGGGCATACCCCTAGGTAGACTGCCGACCATATTTCGTCGACAGGGTCCTACCACGCCATCTTGGGGCGGCCATGCTACGCCAAATTCATGGCTATCCCCAACTACACCTACCTCAAGCTGAAGATGTCGGGACCGAACGGCGTCATCACCATGGGCAGCACCTTCTCGCACGCCTTCATGTGCAACCACAAGCATTTCAAGCTCGCCACCGCCATCATCAACTCGTTCGAGCTCCCGTGGCTTGGGGAGTCATCGACCCTAGCAGTCCTAGACTATAACAAACCAACCTTCTCGACGGCCTTCCACCCACTCGAGGAAACCAAGGTGGTGGGGATCGACCCCACTGACCCAACCAAGACAGCGCGGATCAAGACCCAGCTCCCAGCCAAATAGGAATGTGAGCTCATCAACTTCCTACACGCCAATCACGATGTCTTCGCATGGAAGCCATCTGACATGCCACGCATACCGTGGGACGTCACCAAGCACGTGCTATGCCTCATCCTGAGCTCAAAGCTTGCCAAGCAGCGCCTGCGTCGCCTCGATGACGAGAGACACGGGGCCATAGGTGAAGAGATCACCAAACTCTTGGCAGCTAGATTCATCAGAGAGGTATTCCACTACGACTAGCTTGTCAATCCTGTTCTTGTTAAAAAGAAGACTGAGAAATAGAGAATGTGCGGTGATTATACTGGCCTCAATAAAGCGTGTCCGAAGGATCACTTTTCTTTGCCACGCATAGACCAGACAGTCGACTCCACCTTGGGATGCGAGATCCTCTCCTTTCTAGATGCCTACTCAGGCTATCACCAAATCACAATGAAAGAGTCCGATCAGCTCGCAACCTCGTTCATCACCCCGTATGGTTCATACTGCTACGTAACCATGCCTTTCGGCCCGAAGAACACTAGCTCCACTTATCAGCAGTGCATGCAGCAATGCTTCACCAATCAGATCAACCCGCTCGACCAACCTGATCAAGTCAACCGGCCAAAACCAACCATTGGCGTCTATGTTGATGACATAGTGGTCAAAATGGCCCAAGCTTGCGACCTGATCACAAACTTGGCCACAACATTCGTGAACCTCCAAAGGTTCAACATCAAGTTGAATCCCAAAAAATGTGTTTTTGGGGTTTCGAAGGGGAAGCTGCTTGGATACATTGTGTCCGAGCGCGGCATCGAGGCCAACCTCGAAAAGATCATAGCCATCTACAACATGGGCCCTATATGCAACGTCAAGGGCATACAAAGGCTCATCGGTTGTCTGGCTGCCCTAAGCTGATTCATCTCCTGGCTCAGCGAATGGGGGATGCCTCTCTACAAGCTCCTCAAAAGGACAAACACCTTCGTCTAGACTGAGGAAGCTCAGCATGCTCTAGAGAGCCTCAAAACATCACTAACGTCGGCTCCAATCCTTGTCGCTCTCGAACGGGGAGAACCCCTCCTCCTCCACGTCATAGCGAGCAACCATGTGGTTAGCGCCGCCCTGGTCATCGAAAGGGTAGAGCCAGGACACAACCTTAAGGTCTAGCAACCCATATACTTCATTAGGGAGGTACTCACCGACCCCAAGGTCTGGTACCCCCAGGTGCAAAAACTCCTATACACCGTGCTGATGGCGACCCAGAAGCTCCTACACTACTTCACCGACCACGAAGTCGTAGTCGTCACTTTATACCCGCTCGGAGACATCGTCCACAACCGCGATGCCGTGGGATGGATCTCCATGTGGGTACTCAAAATCATGGGCCACGACATCAGGTATATCCCCCGTACCGCTATTAAGTGTTACACTCTCATGGATTTTGTCGCTGAGTGGATGGAGGTCCAGCTACCGACCCCGGACGTCACCCACGAGTACTAGACAATGTACTTTGATGGGTCTGTAATGGCGGCCGACTTAGGGGCTGGAGTGGTTCTGATCTCCCTAGACAGGAGTAGGCTCCGCTACGCCATCTACCTCCATTTCTTGGCCTCAAACAATGCCACGGAATACGAGACCCTCATCAACGGGCTGCGCATCGCCATCGAGCTCGGCACTACACGACTCTACGTCCACAGCGACTCAGAGTTGGTCGTTGACCAAGTCATGAAGGAGTCCTCCTGCAAAAACCGCCTCATGGCAGCATACTACAAGGAGGTGTGCAAGCTCGAGGACAAATTCTAGGGGATCGAGATGCATCACATCCCCCGAAAGGACAATGATGCCACTGATTTTCTCGCAAAATTGGCCGCTAAGCGGGATCTGTCTTCGAGCAGGATCTTCATCAACGATCTCCATGAGCCATCTGCCCATGTCCTAGAACGTCCGATCTAGACACACCCCAATGCCAAGCCAACGCCTGGGGCTCTGACCTCGATGGCAAGCCAGCGCTCAGGGGCTCCGACCCTAGTGCCTCCATGATGACGTCACCTACCAACGTCGCCGTGTTGGCACTCGATCAAACCGACTAGCGAGCGCTGCTACTCTTCTACCTCCTCGAGGAGGTTCTCCCACCCAAAAGGACTGAAGCTTGATGGATCGCTCGACGTGCCAAGACCTTTGTCATGATCGGTGATGAACTCTACGAACGAAGTCCATCGAGGGTGCTCATGAAGTGCATCCCAACCAACCAAGGGAAACAGCTCCTCCTCGAGGTCCATGCCAGAATCTGCGGACATCACATGGCCCTAAGGTCACTGGTCACAAAAGCCTTTCACCAAGGTTTTTACTGGCTATCGACACAGAATTTTCGTCTCTGTGCTGAGGACACACGCAGCAAGCTAGAAGGGTCTGCTCGATGGAGCATATCCGCCTAGCTTCAGCGCAAGGGTGGTCGATCCTGCGCAATCCTCCTGAGATGTGCCAATCAATTTGACCCTGCAATTGACAAGGAGAGAAAGCTCATCAGTAATTAAGGGCAAAACATGCTGGTGTTGCCAGACAGTCCTGAATGTGCGGCTCGGAGAGCCGATATGAGAGGAGATCGACTAAATAGTCGATTCCAGCATATTCAAAAGAATAAATCGATTAAAGCTCATGGGGTCATATAAGAAGAATCAATTGTTATTTAGGATAAATATTATTTAAGCAAATATTAATCAATGGCAATAAGATATCAATGATGATCGGTTTATACTGAGCCAATGATTACAAGTAACCGAACTCCTTTTTATATAAAGAGACAATTCAACACCACTTAACCATTTAATAAAGATAAATCTAATGAACATGTTAGATATCATCCATCGCCATGACCAGTGGGGCATAAGGCAGAATCATGTAGGCCATAGTAACAACAATAGACTCAACGACCCTAGCTCATTACTAATATTAGTGGGGCATGAGGCAGAATCATGCAGGCCGTAATACAATAATAAGATCATGGGGCTAACATATCTTTCAACTTATCTCTACTTCAATGATCTCGTAATGTGAACTGTTTGTGAAAACGCTCGATATCGGCTAAACAGCCGATTCAGGCATAGCGCACAATTAAGGTCATGCCTTCTCAGGAACGGGTCTACCAACTAACGATCCCCACTCCATGGTGCCAACAGTGAGGTGAGAGGCAGAATCCCATAGGCCGTTGAAAGGTCCTAATGGCTAGAGGGGGGTGAATAGCCTAATAAAAATTTCTACAACAACACTTAACAAAATGGTTAGACAATTATGAGACGAAGCAAGTATTGCGCTAGCCTACTCAAAATGCAAGCCACCTACCACAATTCTAGTTTAGATAGTATTTATTCACATGATAGCTATGTCACTGCCCTATGTTAGTGTGCTCTCAAAGGCTAACTAAAGAGTCACACCAACCAACCAAGCAAGCTCTCACAACTAGCTATACTAAAGAGCTTGACAACTAGTTTGCGGTAATGTAAAGAGAGTGATCAAGAAAGTTATACCGCCATGTAGATGAGGGAACCAATCAATCACAAGGATGAATAACAATGAAGACCAATCACCTCGGAATCAATGATGAACACAATGATTTTTTACCGAGGTTCACTTACTTGCCGCAAGCTAGTCCTCGTTGTGGCGATACACTCACTTGAAGGTTCACGCGCTAATTGGCTTTACACGCCAAACCCTCAATAGGGTGCCGTACAACCAACACAAGATGAGGATCACACAAGCCACAAGCAATCCACTAGAGTACCTTTTGGCTCTCTGCCGGGGAAAGGTCAAGAACCCCTCACAATCACCACGATTAGAGCCGAAGACAATCACCACCCTCTGCTCGATGATCCTCACTGCTCCAAGCCATCTAGGTGGTGACAACCACCAAGAGTAACAAGTGAATCCTGTAGCGAAACACGAACACCAAGTGCCTCTAGATGCAAACACTCAAGCAATGCACTTGGATTCTCTCCCAATCTCACAAAGATGATGAATCAATGATGGAGATGAGTGGGAGGGCTTTGGCTAAGCTCACAAGGTTGCTATGTCAATGAAAATGGCCAAAGGTATGAGCTTCAACCAGCCATGGGGCTTAAATAGAAGCCCCCACAAAATAGAGCCATTGTATCCCTTCACTGGGCACAGCGCAGGGTGACCGGACGCTCCGGTCCGATCGACCGAACACTGGCCCTCAGCATCTGGTCACATGATACACGCCACGTGTCCCCTGCTTCAAATACCATTCATCAGATTTCAACGATCATCTGTTGACCGGACGCAGCACACAAACTGATTGGACGCTCAGGCCTCCAGCATCCGGTCATTTCTAATAAGGTTCCAGAAACGAATTTCTTCAACCGGACGCGTCCGGTCATGCTTGACCGGACCCTACCAGCGTCCGGTCACACAGTGACTTTCCTCTATGCTGCCCGACAATAGGATCAGACGCTGAACCTCAGCGTCCAGTCAGTCCAAGACCCAACGTCCGGTCAATGACCGACGCTGGCATCTACGCTGCCACACTTGACCGGACATGCCGGTCCCTCTGAGACCAGCGTTCGGTCAAACAGTGACCATGAAGACTAACTCCTTTTCACCTCTAACTTCTTCACCCTTGCTCAAATGTGCCAACCACCAAGTGTATCACCTTGTGCACATGTGTTAGCATATTTTCACAAACATTTTCAAGGGTGTTAGCATTCCATTAGATCCTAAATGCATATGCAATGAGTTAGAGCATCTAGTGGCACTTTGACAACCGCATTTCAATATGAGTTTCACCCCTCTTAATAGCACGGCTATCAAACCTAAATGTGATCGCACTCTTTAAGTGTCTTGATCACCAAAACAAAATAGCTCCTACAATTTATACCTTTGCCTTGAGCTTTTTGTTTTTCTCTTTCTTCTTTCCAAGTCCAAGCACTTGATCATCACCATGGCATCACCATCATCATGTCATGGTCTTCATTTACTTCACCACTTGGAATGTGCTACCTATCTCATGATCATTTGATAAACTAGGTTAGCACTTAGGGTTTCATCAATTCACCAAAACCAAACTAGAGCTTTCAATCTCCCCCTTTTTGGTAATTGATGACAACCCTTTCACAAAGATATGAATTGAAATTCAATTGAATCCATGTTGCTTGCCCAAGCATATTTACCATGTGTAAAAGAATGTGGACAAGTTTCATGAACTCCATATGGTAGCAATTGCTCCCCCTACATATGGGCTAAGAGTTTGGATTGTAGCATGCACATATGCTTAGATAGGAAATATAGGAGACAATGTCTACCAAATGATGCTAAGGTATAAAAGATGGATCTTTGAAGCGTGATACCAATAGGAGTGCACCATTATACCATCCTTAGCACCATGGTTAGCTTGATACCACTTGGAAACAACACTTGGAAATGAAAGTTATCTAGTGATTTCATTTCATCATTCAATCTTACAACTAGCATACATCACACAAGCATGGATATTTTAAATTTAGAACTTATGCCATGCAAGCAAACATATGAAATGCATATTCAAATGCACCATACAAGTTCATGAGCTTGCTCCCCCTACTTGTGTGCTCAAAATTTTAATTGATCCCTTTCCTTTGTCATATTTTGATCCCTTTCCTTTGTCATATTTTTCCCTTTATGTCAAGTTCTTCCCCTATCACTTGTAACTTTATTTCTCTCCCCTTTGTGTTGTCTTTTCACTATCTTTGTGCACTATTTCACCCCCTTTGTCATCAATGACCACAAAGGTTTAAAATATAGATAGGTAGAGATTATCAATGTTAATCAATGGGGTGAGGATCATATTCCCAAATTTAGTCCAATCTAGATCATTTGCCAAAGATATTTAACTCGGTTTGATCCAAGGACAAGCTTCTTCACACCTCCAAATAAGGGTTATCTTGTACCATGTTGAGTTAAACACTTAGAGTTCATTTTTTAGATTAAACACTAGGTTTACAAGCCCATAAACATGTCATATGCTACCACTAGATCAAGTCAAGCATAGAAGCAATAGTGATACCATATAAACATCAAATTTATTTGATTTTCATGAATGAGCCTAATAAAATGGAAAGATGACTAGATGCACTAAACATGTCCTTAGCAAGGATGTATGTCATGCCAATCAACTTTTACCTTAGATTGCTCGAAGGAGAGGCATGTCATACAAGTGGGGGGGGTGCATCAACACATATTTGAGAAATCCAATATGTTCAACTCATTCCTTAGCTTGCAAAACCTTTTCTCATCCAATGGCTTGGTGAATATATCGGCAAGTTGATCTTCGGTGCCTACACTCTCAATGCAAATGTCCCCTTTTTGTTGGTGATCTCTTATAAAATGGTGGCGGACATCAATGTGTTTTGTTCTTGCATGTTGAACCGGATTGTTGGTCAACTTGATTGCACTCTCATTGTCACATAGCAATGGCACTTTCTTGAACTTGATTCCAAAGTCTCTCAAAGTGGCCTTCATCCAAAGTACTTATGCACAACAACTACCGGCGGATATGTATTCGGCTTCAGCGGTTGATAATGCAACACTATTTTGCTTCTTTGATAACCATGAAACAAGTGATCTTCCCAACAATTGACATGTGCCCGAGGTGCTCTTCCTTTCAACCTTGCATCCCGCATAATCCGAGTCGGAGTAACCAACTAGCCCAAACTTTGCTCTTGTGTATGCTTCAAGTACCTCAATATCCTCTTTGTAGCCTTCAAATGACTTTTTCTTGGTGAGGCTTGAAATCTTGCACACATGCATACACTAAACATGACATCCAGCCTTGATGCGGTCACATAGAGTAGGCTTCCAATCATAGACCGATACAATTTTTGATCCACCATATTGCCACTTGCATCACTATCCAAGATACCATTTGTTCCCATTGGTGTGCTAATGACTTTGCTATCACTCATGCCAAACTTCTTGATCATGTCCTTGATATACTTGCCTTGACTCACAAATGTACCTTTTTCAATTGCTTGATTTGAAGATCAAGGAAGTAACTCAATTCTCCAATCATGGACATCTCAAACTCATTGGCCATCATTTTTCCAAATTCTTCACAAAAGTCTTGATTGGTTGATCCAAATATGATATCATCAACATATATTTGCAACACAAATAGATCTTTTCCAATCTTCTTGATGAAAAGAGTGGTGTCAACCTTGTCCATTGTGAACCCTTTAAAGAGTAGGAAATCCCTCAATCTCTCATACCATGCTCTAGGTGCTTGCTTCAAGCCATACAAAGCCTTCTTCAACTTGTACACATGGTCGGGCTTCTTATCGTCTTCAAATCCGGGAAGTTGCTCGACATAGGTCTTGATATTTATACCCGGGGCCTAAAAACGAATCCTACTCGAGTATGACTTGGTACAATCTTTGGTATAAAGAAAACATTCCTATTTTAAGATAACTTGGACCCTAATCTTTCCCCTTTTGTAGAGTCTGACATGTATCTTCCTGACGCCAATCATATCTCATCATCATTATCTGCTGATGTCATTCAAAGAGAACCGATCCTAGTGTCACATTCAAACCGGCTGATGTCAATCCTTATGCGCTTAACTCCTTGATTGGCACAATCTTGGAAGCCTACGAGTTCCCGTGCTCTTCTCCCAAATTTTGGTGTAAACACATGCCCCCTAATTTTGGGATAAAATAATTTTATTCCAAAATTTTGGTTCATTGGTTTACCACGCCGCAACTATTTTATCCCGAGATGTACGCATGACTCCTGATTTCCCGGCCTGAGTTTTATATAACACCCCAATAGTATATCTTCCAACTCACTCGGCCTGTTTACTTTCTCCTCTTTCTCGAGCCAACTTCAATAGCCGACACCGTCATTGCCAAGGCCCCAAACCCTAGCTAATCACCTATTCTAACAACCCATCATCCAAGAGATCCTTGCCAGATTCAAACCTATCTCGGCTGCAATGGCGACCATTGACCATGTTCCTGAGGTATGTCTTTAAGTTTCCACCCTCCAATCATTGGCCGCTACCTTGTATTTCTTTTCTCCTTAAACTAATTCTGTCCGATTTCTTAGGAAATGTGGAACGAAATCTTGATTCCATTAGTTGTTGCCTCCGATATCTATTTTTTTGGGCCTATGAGTGATCCTAATCCATTTGATTTCATCCATCAAGAAACCAGCCAAATTCCCTTTAAACAATCTACAGTGATTTGTCCTCTTGGAATACCAAAACTCTCTTCAGAAATTGGCCAAAAATGCCTAAGGGATGGAGAAATTGGTTCCGTAGGGTGTCTGAGAAAAAGGGTGGAGATTAGGAGCTTTATGATCTAAATCAATGTTTGACCCTCTCGTTGTCCGGGATGGAGAGGAATGATTCACTCCTGATTTCTGCATCTTATTTCTGGTCCAATGCCCTGAATGCCTTTGTATTTGGTCATGGTCTAATGACCATCACTCTGGCCGATGTTTACATCTTGACCGGCCTTAGAATTACTGGATCAATGCAACCCTACGATTACTTGAGCGCTGGCTCCAAGAAATTAGCCAAAATAGTAGATTGTATAGGATTGGCCAGCTACATTCTGAACCACGTTGGAGATGGATCTGCTGTCAGCGAAAGGGAATACGTGGCCTTTCTAAACACGTGGCTGGAAAGATTTATTTTTTGCAGGTCATCTTGTGGTCCAACCTACAATCACAAACTCATGGCGAAGCACCTAGCATTAGGCAAAGATATCCCTCTTGGAAAGTATCTGCTAGGAGCCGCTTATCATCTGATGTATCAGGTGGCTGCCCAATTACTGAAGAATGAACCAGTGCATACTGTCAGTGGCCCTTGGTGGTTAATACAACTATGGCTTAACCTGTATATGCATAAGTTTGTGAGGTCTGATCTCAGAAGCCTGAGCTTCCCTTCTTCCAATTTTGATGAGGAATATACAGGTAAAGAAGGAAGAACTCGGTAGTGCATGGGCTATGGTGAGGCTGCATCGGCCATAATAATTGATTTTGACATTGGCCATCTCTTCAAAAAGTTCTATAGAGGGTTTGATGTAGACATCCTGACTTGGCTACCATATGATGATGAGAATGATGAGCTGACCTTCTCATTCAAGTTTTGATTTGAGTCAGGCTGTTCGGACGATGTGGCAGCCGCAATCTTCAATTCTTTCGTCAAGGCCTGCGTTCTTCCGGTCGAGTTTTGTCATGGCCGTGGCAAAATGGCAATAGGTTCTTTCATTCTAGGCAACCTCCCAACTTATGAGTTTTACAACCCATCCTTTGTAGCTCGTCAGTTTGGTTTCGGTCAATTGCCTCCTTAGCTATTTTTCAAGAATATACTGAAGCCACGAGAAGATATAAGTAAAGTACTAGAAGCCTCTAGAGTTTTTCAACTAGGATCAGATCTTCCTTCCCTCTGTTTGCATAACTAGATTAGAGTCAGCCTCTCTTCCAATCTTTTTGACTCATGGTGGCAAGAATGGCACTCCCATCTTTTATGTGGATTGGTCCATCCTTTGTGCATAGCTCCGGATGGAGAATTTGCTTCTGACGGAGAGGTCATTTGCTATTTCTTTTCAAAAACCACGCAACGGATTCCTCTGCCAATTGTTCTAATCGATCTTTTTAGGATATTGAATTTGATCCTCTGAGCTTGGATAGGAAGGGGCATCCCATAGATTACCAGCCACCGAAACCGATTTCAAGAATGGGATCGGCTGCACCTTCACTGAAAAAATTGATGAAAACTCATGCTGCCTCTACTATCGTGATGTATCAATCTTCAAAGTGCAAGATAGCTTAAGGGATAACCCAAAAAACTACTACTGGGAAGAGACTCCATAGAATGAGGCCATTAGCTGCTCAGGTAAATAATTCATTTTCTTCTCGAACCAATGTTCACCTTTTTGATCCCATTCCTTTATAGATATCAAGTATCGCATCCCAATCTACGGAACTGCTATCCCAGGTGTTCGACTCAACACCAACTGAGCCCCTATCGGCTGATCCTCAAAAGGAGCCGATTTCGGTTGAAATGACCAATGTTTCCACAACAGCAGAAAATGTGAGTTCCCTTCTTGCTGCTTATCGGAGTATTCTTTCTAACTTTTGATTTATTCAGTTTTTCCATCCTCTGTGTGACTTCTTATCATGCTAGATACTCCCTGAGGAAACATCTATGCAAGGGCAGGAGCCTGATAGTCCACTCAGTGATCCTATCGGTGTTGAAGGTGATCCAGTTGTTGTTGACACTCAGACTGTCGATTCCCCAGTTTGGCATACAACTGATGGTAAGAAAATCATACATCCCTTTTATCCTTCTGCAATGATTGTGAACCAAAAATTTTCTCTAATACTTGCAGATACCAATGTTGAAAGTTTAGAACTAATTCAACCAGTCATCACTGGTGCATCATCAGCCATCCCTTCTCTTCAGATGGAGGCTATCATAGAAAAGGTATTGTATCCACTTCGCCATCCATTTTGCCATGAATTGATCAAAACCTTCTGATCAAGATTTATATACAGGCGCTCGATCTCCCAGCTTTGAGCTATTCATTCAATCTTGGGGAATATTTGGATGAAGATGAAGTCAGTTCGTCAGCCACCTCTTCTATGGAAGCTTTGTGGAGGAAACCAGAAATCGGCTAAGAGACGTATTGCCAATGTTCGAGAACAATATAGCTGATTTGGTACAAGACACCAATTCAACGCAGAGAGTTCTCTCGGCCATCAAGAGCAATCCATCCCCAGTTCTCTCTAGAGTCTTATCATCTTTATCCATGTTTGAGGTTTAGACCTTGAAGGTGAAAAAGGCTAAGAGGAATCTGTCCGATCATCAAACTTTACTGGCCAAGAGGAACTTCAACTAGCAAGAGGCTAAAGAGCTGACACAATTGATTGATGATCTGAAGAACTCCTCCCTTAGGACTGATCCAGAATTGCCTCAACTAGAAATCAAGCGTGCAGAACTTGAGAGGGAGCTAGAAAATGTGAAGGTTGCCATTGATCATCGCAAGTCCACCCTGGCTCACATACCTGATGCCATCAATCAAAAGAAGCAAGAACTGCTGGCCAAAGTTAGAGAAGGTAGGGTCATCTGCAGTAGCCTTGAGGACACCCCTAGATCAGTCGAAGAAGACATGCAATGAATTGCAGAAGCTGATGCTATTTGGCTAGAAGTACTGAACGCAATCCAGGATGTTTTAGCCTTGTAATCTATATGTTAACGCATGCCTTGTGTAGAATCGATCATACTCTCCATCGCCTAATTATACTTCTTGTTTCGGCTAAAGAGCCGATTTGAAACAGTCCATCCCAAACTTCTAATCTAAATCCAATTATGTCTTAAAACAAGGCTTTCATTAAGTGAACCTCTTGATTTTTCTGTCCTTAATCACCTAGCACCGTATTCTCTTTGGTATTGGTGATCTGGCGCTTCATCTTCTATTAATTGTGGTTGCCTTTTGCATGTCCCGAGGTGTCTGCCTCTTCGCTTTGTGTCTTCAAATACTAGCCGAGGGTTCCAGCCTCGAATGCATCCGCACTTACAACCGTTCCTGTTCCTTTGCATTTCTCTGCCCTCACAGAATAGAACACTATATCAACCTTCCTACTTTCCTGTAGATCTGATCAACTTCATGGCTGGCAAGGAGAACCACGGCAAGAGTGCAGTGGAGGAGGTCCTGGAAGAGAACATGCCGGTGAATCAGTGCCTCTGACATATGAGGTGAGATCGACGTCTTCTGCTTGTAATGATGAACTATTCTGATTTGTCTATAGATTCATTTTGAATGACAGTCTCCGTCTTCTTCCTAGGGCTAGTGAGCCCTCCGACACTGCATCTTAAGCGCTGGCCTCATTGTCGGATTCTTCTGACTCATACAATGGTGATGACGCCCGGTGTTTTCTCAGAGAGTGGAGGGTGGCTCAGAACCGCTATTCCGAGGCGACTCGGGAGAATGGCCAGCTCAAAATCTGCCTTAGAGTCTCTTAGGCTGCTCTTCATGCGGTCGAGGAGGAGGCTAGCACCATTCGAGTGCGGCTGGCCAAGTCTGATGCCATGGTGGCGGGTAAGATGAATTCTAGGAACACTTTACTTCGATCTCCATTATCTTTTATGTTGACAACTCCCCTATTTCTGTGATCGTCAGCCTTGACAATGCAGTTGCTCCAACTAGCGGCGAACGCGACCATGGATGTCATCAATGCTGGGGGCTCCCTCATTAATGCTCACCTCAACGACGTTCTGGCCCATGTTCAGGAGATCGCCCTCCACGGCTTTCGTCATGGCGCGGCGGTGGTGCTGACCGCGGCGCAAGTCTAGACTGGGTACGAGCTCCACGCCATGGAGACTGGTTTCCCAATGGGCGATGGCCCCAAGGAGCATGAGGATTTGCTTAAGGAGTTTGTCATCGCGGTGGAGACCATTGTGGACATCACATCTGCTCAAGATGTGGTGAACAAGGTCTTCGATTAACTTGTACTTAGGGTAAACCAATGAACAAAGACTCATGTTCTTCCATGAATGTGTCTCAGTGCAATGCCCTTGTATGTGTCATGAATGTTTTTGTTTTTATTCTCTACTCTCGAGGCGATACATATCGTATCGGCTTTTATGTCTTCGAAGATCTTTCATCTTAGATTTTCATTTTTTGAACTAGAGGTGATACCTTCTCCGGTACCGGCTATAAAGCTGATGACTAACGAATCAGCTATCAAATGTTGATTAAATGCTAGGATAATGTCCCTTTAAATATTTTGCCACAGAACTTTTCATACCAAAGGTTAAACAATTGATCAACCCAGGTCAAGCATCCCATTAAGCAAAACAGAACTCCTTTAAGAAATCTATCAACTCTGAACTGCACTTTTGATTCGACTTAGCATTCACATATGTCGGCCTAAACCCATCTCCAGGACTAATGCTTATTTTTTTTCTTAATCCAATGGCCGATGTGAAGCCGTGACTTTTTACTAAAACAAACTCTCAGAGCCAATTGCTTGCATCAGCTGTTGGCTTTCATTGCTGATTTTAATGAAGCCTCCTTCCCATAATTTGCTAGAAAAGCATACAAAATCTCCTAGTTCCTAAAAGACTGGATCAACTGTTGCGATGCTCACAGATTCATCAGCGCGAACCAGCTTGACATCATCTCCATGCCATTGAATCAAACACTAATGCATGGTTGATAATACACAACAGTTCGCATGAATCCAATCACGACCAAGGAGCAAAATGTATGACTCTTTTCCATCGATGACGAAGAATGTGGTGAGTAGAGTCTTACTCTCGATTGTTAGTTCGACATTTATTGCCCCCAGGGTCTTAGATGCATTACCTCCAAAATCCTTAAGCATCATGTCAGTCTCCATCAGATCTCTTGGTCCTTTGCCAAGTTTACGAAAAGTAGTGTAAGGCATAAGATTGATAGAAGCACCTCCGTCCACCAACATCTCGTTCCTTGGCTTCCTATCAACAAAACCTTTCATATATAAAGCTTTTAAGTGCCGATGCTTGACTAGCTTATCAAATATTGCTTATTGTACAACTGTCAACTTGGCAACTATCTCCTCATACTCTGATTCATCGAAATCTGAATAAACTTTTTGATCTATCGGAGCTCTAAATTCTGATGGCAATAGAAAAGCCATTTGGGCCAATGGTTGCTTTCTATCGGCTGTTTGCTTAGTAGGCCATACTTGAGGTTTACTGGATGCCTGAACCTATTCCAACTCGTTATTCTTTAGGCGTTGCACCCTTCTATTTTGTCTTCTTGTTAAACCTCCTAGACACCATTGGCCTTCTTGCCAAACATATTTTCTCTCGTTGCCTTCTTCATAATCAGCCCAGTCTTGGTCAACAACTTATTTTATAAGCCAATCATGAACACTTTTATTTTTTAAACACGGATCCATGTTATTATGGTGATATGCATCTTGAGCATGGATAGACCGGCGGTTGGTTCGAGATTGCCTAAACTCCGAATATTGATCGCTGCATTCTGGACAGTCATGTCTGGTAGGCAACTTCAAACCTTCATTCCAGCAATGTTTGAAGAAAGGACAATTCCAATGTGATTCGGCGTGTTTCCTTTCATACCTCTCTTTTTCCAGTTGACGCCGGTATTCTTGATCCTTTAACCAACGCTGATAATCCTTTTTCTTCTGCCGCTGCCACTTATTCAATAGGATTCAAGATGTAACTCGTGGTTTCATCGCCCCATCTTTTAACGTTTCTCCCTACTCATGTCAGCTCTTTTGCTTATCACGACGTCTCTTAATTTCCCTGTATTCGTCGGCCGATATTTGCATCTTGGGATCGACTATCCTAGCTTCTCTTGATTTGGTTGATGTTAGGACCTTAGTCTTTTCTTTGAGCAGCCTAGCATCAACCATGTTTTGATCTCCTAGGAAAGGATTATCATCAACTTTCATTTTCCGAGGCGTATCAAATTTGAGCCTTCCTTGCTGAATAGCCCTCAGTATGTGCTGTTGGAAAATTCTGCATTCATTTGTGGAATGAGAAGTAGCATTATGAAACTTGTAGAACTTTTTATTCTTCAATTGATTATTAGGCAACATAACATGATTATCGGGCAACTTGATATGTCCCTTCTCAAGCAAGAAATCAAAGAGCTTGTCTAATTTTGTGACATCAAAGTCATAGCTCTCCTCGACTCCTCTTTCCCAAGGATTTGGCACCAATACTGTCTTTTTGCCCCAATTCCATTTAGCCGTAGCAATCTCTTCCTCTTCATCTTCATAGCCGTCATTGACCGAGTATGGATTATATGCTTCGGCCACTGTGGTACTCTTCTGGAATCAGGTATCTCTATGCATACTTTGGAATTAGCTATTGAGCGCTGCCACTCATTGAGCCAATTGACCCAAGTTAACAAATTCTTGTCCCAGTAGTTTTTCCTTCTACATTGGCAGCATTCCTTGAATGGCTAGAGCAGCTAGCTGATCGTCAGCCAAGTTTAATGAGAAGCATAAGTTCCTAGTCTCTTGGAATCTCTGAAGAAACTCAGTGCCTGATTCATTAGTCTTCTGCCTTATAGTTGTCAGATCGGTTATCTTCTTTTCTCTAGTCCCAGTATAAAAATATGTATGAAATTTCTTCTCGAGGTCAGCCCAGTTGGTAATGGAGTTGACCGGCAATGATGAAAACCAAGTGAAGGCTGGCCCTGACAGGGACAAGGAGAAGAAACGGACTCGATGGGCCTCCTCAACTGATGCCACACCCAATTGTGTAAGATACTGACTGACATGTTCTATCATGCTTGTACTATCTTGGTCAGTGAACTTGCCAAACTCTGGGAGTCTATAATTTGTGGAAGAGTGACCAAATCATACCATTCTGAATATGGGTGTTTGTACGAGAAGGTCAGCCCTTTTGGCTTCAGATCGAACTGATTCTTTATCATCTCGATCACCTTTAGCAACAACTCGTCAGCTTACGGATTTGGATTTCTCTACACCTGCTGACCCATCTGTGGATTGAAATCCCATGTGCCTTGATACCCTAGATTCGGAATCATGTGAAGGGTGTTATAATTTGTGCCATAGTGATACCCTTGTAGAATCTCTATCTGCTGGGTCCTTTGCTGGCTTGCTGCTTGAAGTCTCTGATTGTAGACATGAGCATCTATATCTCTATGGATCCTTTGAATTGATGGTGCTATGCTTGTGTGGTGTATACTAGTTGTAGGTTTGAATGATGAAATGAAAAACTAGCATGCATAGGTTAAGAAACTAGATTTATGTTTTATTTTATGGAAACTAGACCCTTGCTTCTAATGTTGATCTCATGAGGTATTCTAGTTTTGTGTATGTCTAGGTACTAATGGTGCTAAGGATGGTATATTGGTGCACTTCGATTGGTATCATGCTTCAAAGGTCCATCTTGTATACTAGTTGTGGGCGCAGTAGCCTAGGCGCCATCAACCACCTGCATGGGACGTTAGAGGGAGATGCTAGTCTAGAAACCGCCTCGCCCACTTGCAAGGAGTCCCCATGATGGCCTTGGGTGCTACACGGACTCCCTAGATGCTGAACCCGATCCTCCATCGACGGGCGCCTAGGCGGCACGCCCCCCAAAACTAACCAACTCCCTAGGGTTGGGTCGGGAGCCACTGAGCGGTGGGCCCAACGAGGGCCCCGTCTGAGCTCGGCACGCTCCCCGCACCCCGACCTATGATTGCTAAGGTTGGCTCGAGAGGATTGGGGCCTGCTACCGAAGTCCCCAGAAGGGCGTGGTGCGCCGAGTGATCAGGTGGCCCCGAGCCAGAGCCTAGATGCTCTCCACCCCCTGACCCATGACAGGCCTAGATCGGAAAGGAGGGTGCCCTTAGGCCCAAGACCGACAACTCCAGACAAGTTCACCGGGCCCTCGCTCAGGCCTTAGACTTATGCAACGCTGGTTGAAAAGGGGTCAACATCATCACTCAACCCCGATAGCCGAGCACCCACATCACAATTAGGAGAAGCCCCATGAAGGGTACCGTACTCTCGTCAGTGGAAGTCATCCCTGCCATGGCTAGCTCGATCAACAAAAGATCGAATTCAGCCCCTCGTCACCATCACGAATTTGGCTAAGTGAGGCCACGAGGGGCTTGGGGGCTCCTGACAAGATCCTAACATAGGGGTATCTTAAGCCTTGGGATCATGGGTTCCCGACCGAGAGACCCCCCGACCGACCCCTCCAGGATTGCTCTGTGGCTTGGGGGCTATACCCATCAGGTACGCTCACACATACCCTCCGGCAAAGGAATCAAGCCAAGCCCGAGCACGACAGTTGCCTCTACACGAGACTCGGGGGCTCACCCAAGCCATATGCTCCCAATCGACAGAAGCCTGGACCTGATCCTTGGCTCCCTCCTAGCTTTCGGCGCCAGACAAGGCCCGGGCACGAAAGGGATGCCCTGAGCCACCAAGGCTCAAGGGGCTCTCTAGTGCTCCCCCGTAGGCGTGGCTCTGCCAACTGCTCCTCTGATAGGGTCACGCATGGGGCATGACACAAGAAGACAAACTCCTCCGCTGGCTTCAAGGGCTCGGGGGCTCTCGAGCCCATGTGTCAGCCCGTCAAGCCGGCCGCCTTCACCCACCAAGAAGCATCCATAAGGTACACCTGGTGGAGGCTGGTCCAAGCCGACATAGCCTGACACTCACTGTGTCAGGACAGAGCAGCCAGACGACGCCCAGAGCTTCTTCGGCTCCATGACATCGCCATGGTCCACATGGCGCCGCTACAAGACCCTCCTAGACTTCAGCGCATATAGACCATAGGCTCAACTCCCCCAACCCACCATGTACCTAACCAACCACGATATATAAGGGGATGTCAGATCTTAAGAGGGGGAGGACGATTCCGATCAAATCATTCAAGTCCTCACCGTTCAGCTCACACTCTACACCAGGAGCAGAGCAACCCAGAGAAGGGAACCGAGAGCTCCTCCACTGCACCTGTCATCTTTCTCCTCTCCTACAAGGGGGAAGGCTCCACCGGCGACGAGGCTTCCCTAGGATCAGCACTGAGCGATCCCCTCCATAATCTCTCTCTTTCTCCCTTTTGTAACCCCCTCTAGATTTTGGGTGCTCTTGAGTAGAAAGATCATCAGCTGCTGGATGTAGAGCCCCGATAGCCCAAACCAGGATAAATCGTTGCGTCTCCTCTGTGATTCTTGTGTTCTTGAGTCCACCCGAGCCACCGGAGAGACGCACTCTGACACCACGACGAACAACAATGCTTGCTGCAATTTCGACCCTGCGACACCTCCCAAGCGCAATCATGGCCTTGTGGAATCGCCCGTTGCCCCCACTGCCCTACGGCCAGTCCCCTCATCACCTGGTCCACCCTCTGGAGTCCTGAGACGCATACCTACGTCCACGTGCCCGCGCCGCGTCGACGTCGTCGCTGGTTGCCAAGCTTGGATCCCAATCATCCAATTCGGTCCATCCTGGTGTGTCTGCGATTGGCAATTTTGTTTGCTTGTTTTGTAATAATTTTTCTTTGCTTTCGAATTTCCAATTTCTAAATGCTAAATCGATTAGGATGGTATAAACTTTGTTACAAACTATATAAGAGGTATGTTTGAAATAAACTTTCTTGCAAAGTTGTATTACTCGGTCAAAGGACTAAAAACGATAACCAATTGATGGACTCATATAGTATATAATATATAAAAAAAACCACCAGATTTTATTTATAATAAGCTTGTATAAGCATGCACACCAAAGACCAAACTACAAAATAAGAATTTGTTTTTAGAGTTTTAGGGCCATAGCCCCTGCCTTTCCATTAACATCGAAAGGTATAAATCCATTAAAGCATTCGGGTGATATAACACCAGTAGAAAAAACCAAGTCACCAGCTGACCACTCACCCAACTAAAGAGAACAACCACACACCTAGGAACAACTACAACATCCGAAACGATACTGAACCTCTCATCAGAAACAGGCACCAACAACTACAACACCTGCAGATTAAGCAAAACTATTGGGTTGATGAAGCCAGCATTGAATGTACACAGTTCCTCCTCGATCAGGCTCCCTCCAGGTCAGACTTTCACCAATTTGGTAGCCAAAGCAGCATCACCGATCTTGTCTTGGGCTCTTGGATCTAACTAAATGTTGAAAGCAGCAGCTAATTCTAACCACATTTGTTTGGCTACAACACATTTAAAGAAGAGGTGATTTACTGTCTCCAATTCACAACAAAAAAGAGGCAAGAGGTATCCTCAACTTTTCTTCTTTTACTAAGATTGTCTCTAGTAAGCACTTTATTTTTTGAATAACAACCAAAGGAAGCACTGCACTCTGTGTGGAATCTTTAGACTCCAAATAGCTGAGACAAAAATAGGCTTTATACCTCTAACAACCATATAAAGGGATAGAAAATAGTAAATCCCATTCGAAGTGAACAGCCACACTGAAGAGTCTTCTTCAGAGAAATTAATGGTTGAGGCTAACTGAACAACCTCCCACCACTGTTCCTCCAAATTACTATCTAGTGTTGGCGTAAAGGTGCATTTGAGATTCTCTCCATCCCAAATCTCTGCCATAGTCATATTTTTCTCATTAACAATCCTGTATAGCTTCCAGTACTGAATAGCTAAACTGGAGGATCCCAACCAATTGTACTCCCAAAACCTAACCTTAGTACGTACCACTACCTATCCTCCAAAAGTAGCCCATTCTTGCCACTTGGGCAGCCCACATGAAACCTTTGAAAAAACTTGAAGCTCCCTCAGTCCTAGTCTGAAGAATATTAGGATTACAAGTGTTGTAATCAAGCTTATCTCTATCTACTGTATATCTCTTAAGCCAAGAAGCCAACATGCAAATGTTTAAATCCCTAAGATTAGGGATGCCTAGACCACCATACTCTTTACACATAGCAACTATTTACCAGTTGACAAGGTGGTACCTACTATTACCCTCTGAGTCGTCATTTGATACGCAATTAGCCGTATATGAGAATTCAACAACTGAATAGCCCATTTAAGGAACTCACGAAAAGAAAGAATGTAAGCCGGAATACTAGCTAGACAAGTTTTAATCAGAACAACTCTAGCGCTTTCAGTTGATGGATGATAAGCACCATATTTCGTCTCGTCTCAGACGTGGCACGTACTACGCTGCAATAATAACAACGTACGGCGAAGCTGTATTGTAATGTAACCGACGTTGAATCGGAGAAGGAATAAGGAAGAAAATCTCGAGGCAGTACGATTCAATGTCCTTCATTTTCCGGCCCATTTTTGTCAAAGTCTCAAAGAAAGAAGAGAGAGTGATAGGTGGTGTCACATGCATAGGGCTTAATTTGCACGCATCGCACGATTGCACGCGCGCTTGCATTGCACCTACAAATCGAAGTCGACATCGCGCTAGCTGCTCGCTCCTCCACTCGTTTCCACATAAACAAAACCCATCACGATCGCGCGCTGATGCTCGCCGCGTCACGTACACCATCGGGCGGCGACGACGACAACTACACGCGCGGTGCGCGGTGGTGCCATTTCCGATCCGAGCTGGCAACCGACGGCGCAACGCAACCCAACACACCTCGCATTTATTTTCAGAGCGGCCGCCCATATATTCTCCTCCGATATATAGCGTGCATCCTCTCGCTCTCCACACTGACCCTCCCCACAACCTTAGCTTAGCTTGCTGCACAGTGCTGTCGATCTGATCAATACCGCAACGCTGTTCATCGACTGGTAGTCCATCCATGGCGGCGGCAGCGGTGGCGATGACGACGCCAGTGGAGAAGGAGGTGGTCGTTGATCGGGTGGTGTTCGCGTTGAACGGGCAGCGGTACGAGGTGGCCGGAGTCGACCCGTCCACGAGGCTGCTGGAGTTCATCCGCACCCAGACGCCCTTCAAGGGCCCCAAGCTCGGCTGCGGCGAAGGTATGTACGTACGGTGCGCGCGTGCTAGCTGGCTACCATAGTAATATATTCTACTATGATTATAACTAATAATGATCAGTACAGCTAACGCTGACAAGTGCGGATCTTCCCACCGTTTCTCATCTGCTTCTGCTTGAAGCCATCATGCATACAAAATTGTAGATTGCAATCGGATAGGACGTCTCATGGGTAGGCTAAAAAATCATGTAACCACGCACCGTCAATTTAATTAATAAACAAGTAAATTTGATTGTACGTATGATGGAAAAGTTATCTACCTGCAGTCAGCAACGGTTCTTTTCCTTCAAAAACCTTAAATAACAATATATATTAACAGATCTAAACACAAAGGCCTGTAAGGAGGATGAGGGGGCGGATCTAGCGGTGGGACGACTGCTCAAGCCCCTCCTACCGTCTCCATGACAATGGAGCCCCTCGTTAGCCTCTTCTAAGCTTTTATAGACATAAAAGAGAGAAAGAAATGGCTCTAAAGGTGGAAGATGACTGTAGCTCCCTCTTCCATTAAATCCTTAGATCCGCCACTAGGTGGATGAACATGAAATTGAAGCACTAGGGCCCAACTAATCCAAGGATGCGTTTGGTACTGCTCCTCGGCCAGCTCTCGAAGCAGTTTTTCGATGAAGCCAACCAACCGGGTTGAGGAGAAGCCGCTCTACACACAAAGTCCTCTGTTTCCCGCTCTCTAGAATGGAAGGTTAGAGGGAGAGCTGAAAATACCAGCTTCTCCCGACTCCTGCTCTTGTGGTCCTAGAGAGGCAACAGGGTTGATGATGGTGGCAACGACGTCCACAAGGAGGAGCTCAGGTCTTCACAGAATCGTTGCGCAGCGCAGTCGTCGGCGTCGTAGAAGGAGCATAGGTGGACCACATCTCTGAAAGGGGGTCTCTAGAAGGGGTGTGAGCTTTGCTGCCAGGCGCGTAAGTCTGCGTCAGGGACGATAGTGCCAGTCGTGATGGCCTCTACAGAGAGGACGAGCACAGGTCACGACGCCCTCCATGGGGAGGAGGAACCGTGTGGTCAAGCGCAGAGATGGGGCCATGGCAAGAGCGCGAGGGAGATGCGACCGTAGGTGAGACAGAGAGGAGGGAGGAATAAAAGGATGGAGAAACAAAATGAAAATGAGCTCAATGACAAGTGGGTTTACGAGTCAAAAATGAGGAGCTATTTTGCCAAATGTCTCTATAACAAGAGCGAACCTTTACCCAAATAAAGCTGCTTCAGCAAAGGTGGAGCCATCCGAAATCATTTAGCTGGAGTAGGAGGAGCTCTATATATCTAACGGGCTCTAAAAATGGCAGGACAACGATAGAAAGTGCACTAGAGCGGTAGCAGTCGTGGCATGGTCTAGATAGTAAGTAGTCCAGCGTCCATTATTGACATAGACTAATGCAATATTGTACGTGGTCCCAGCCATGGCGCCCGATCTGATTGCATGACACGATGATGCAGCTCCCTTAACTTTCTTTCCGGGTACGGTTGGATGACTCATACTGTAGATGCTAAGATGCATGTGCTGTTGACTTGCTGTTGCGGCAGCGGGAGCTATATTCACTACCAGAGACCGGCTCTTTGCCGAGTGCCAAGTGGTTTGCTGAGTGTTGTTTTTCGGGCACTCGGCAAAGACGTTTTTGCCGAGTGTTTTTTTACACTTGGCAAAGAAGCTCTTTGCCGAGTGTTTTTTTTTACACTTGGCAAAGAAGCTTCTTTGCCGAGTGTTTTTTTTGATACTCGGCAAAGAAGCTCTTTGCCGAGTGTTTTTTTTACACTCGGCAAAGAAAATTTCAAAGCACATTTTGAAGCAGTAAATTAATTCAAATGAAAAAGTTTTCAACTACAAAGTTGTATAACTCATCAAGATGTAAAATGTTTGTTTTAGTCTTTTCTTCATATGACAAAGTGAAAGTAAATTTGTTCAAAAATCTAATATATCTCTCTTGTAGTTTATGAAACTACAAGAGAGATATATAAAATTTGTGAACAATGTTAGAACGACCATGTCGGATGAACAGATGACTAAACAACCAAAATAAACTTTGTATATCTCGAAAAGTTATGAAACTTTGTAATTCGCAACTTTTTGATTTGAAATCATCTTTTCATGCAAAACGGTGTTTGAATTTCAAAAATTTAAAATTCAAACTTTTCAAACGATCTCGGATGGAAAAACAACCAAAATAAACTCTGTAGATCTCGAAAAGTTATGAAACATTGTAGTTGTCAACTTTTTTATTTGAAATCATTTTGTCATGCAAAACTATGTTTGAATTTCAAAATTTTAAAATTTGAACTTTTCAAACGACCTCGGATGGAAAAACAACCAAAATAAACTCGGTAGATCTCAAAAAGTTATGAAACATTGTAGTTGGCAACTTTTTGATTTGAAATCATCTTGTCATGCAAAACTGCGTTTGAATTTTAAAATTTTGAAATTCAAATTTTATAAACGACCTCGGATGGAAAAACTTTCTAAACTAAAAGTGTAGATCTCGAAAAATTATGAAACTTTGTAGTTTACAACTTTTTTATTTGAATTCATTTAGGGCCTCAAACAAGCAATTTACACTCGGTTTAGTATAATATCTTGGGAACTAAAACGGAATTGAGACACAAGTGACAGTGTGGTGTAGTGGTAGAGGAGGTTCGCGCGCAGGGTGAGGTCGCGGGTTCGAATCCCATCGGGCCGCGTTGCCGTGAATTTTACGCAAAAAAAAATGCCGGAGATGGGCGGGCACTGGCCGGTGGGGGCCTCCACCGATTAAAAAAAATTCCCATTTTTTTCGGGTTTTTTTTCGGTTCCAACTTTGCCGAGTGCCCGACAAAAAATACTCGGCAAAGACACCTTTGCGACCCATTTTTTGCTGGATGTCCTTTGCCGAGTGCAGCACTCGGCAAATCCCAACAAAGCCTTTGCCGAGTGCAAATTGGGCTTTGCCGAGTGTCCCTGGCACTCGACAAAGCCACTGAGTCCGGTAGTGATTCATTTTAGGGCCAGGGTTATGGACGCAACCGGAAGACAATTCAAGCAACGGTTAGTGCATGTGTTTTATGTTAATATTGTAGCTTTATTAGTTCATAACAATTTTGTATACATAAATCTGTAATTATTTCAGATCTAAGAATTAAAAAGAAAACTATTCGGCAAAAATCTGATCTGTGTTGGTATAAAAACAACTAACACACGATATGCATGGATGATCAATAACCCTATGCCGGGACGACGATGACTTGGGCTGAACAACAACCGCTGGCTAGACATACACACTAGGCACCGGCGCCACGCACGCAATCATGCATCATGCGTGTAAGCAACAAGCAAGTCCCCGCTGCCGCTAGCTCTTCAACCCTCAGCGCCCATGATGTTGATCGGCCATATGGATAGCTAGCTAGCTGTTGAACAATGCATCATGCGTGTAAGCAACAAGCAAGTCCCATGATGTTGATCGGCCATATGGATAGCAAGCTAGCTGTTGAATAATGCTTGCTAATGCTAGGTCGTGCCTAGCTTGAGTGATATATATAAGATGTGTTGCAGTGGAGGCAGTGGCGGAACCAGGGGGCAGAGCAGGGGCCATGCCCCCCCCCCCCCCCCCCCCGCCCTGCACCCCCAAGCACAGTAGATTTTGTTTAATACCTATATAAATATTTGAATTTATAGCATAAAAATATCAATCTTCACCCATTTTTATTTAAATATTATGATTTTGGTATAAATAGTGTAAAAATATTTAAAAAATTATTGAAACATATAATTATATATATTTTATCACACTAAAAAATGCGTTCATATTTGTTCGGCCCTCCTTAATCAAAATCGCTGGTTCTGCCACTGCGTTTTCAAAAAGAGTATAATTCTAGGTTGGAGTTAAGCCCAATTTACATCATGCTGTGGGAAAAATATTTTACCCGCTTTACAGCATGCCTTATGTTGTTATCATTGAGAAAATATTTTGTCCGAGTTCAAACACCTACCGACGTACGATCGTGCTGTGGGTGATCATAAATGGATAATGGATGGACATGGATGGAGAATATCTCGTGGTTGAGTATCAAATTAAACTATCTTCGGAGATAGCGATTGGGCAGTAGCAGTGTACTAGAACAGTACATGTGTGATTATGGCAGTGTAGCGACGTACGATATATATAGACCTGCCGTGGTCCAAACTCCAAAGACGTGCAATAGTCGCCAATTCCTTTTTCCTTTTTTTTCATAGGGATGGTGCATGAGTCCCACGCCATTGGTTTTGTACCTTTTTTGCAAATAAACATAATAAATTAACCCTTTTAGTCCAGAGACAACTATAGTAAGAATGGTCTCAAAATCAACATTTTTAGCCGCCTCTAAAAATGTCCTCTATTTTATTTTTTTAACCATCGGCAGGAGAGCCTCTACTTTTTTTTTTAACCTAGCCTAGAAATTCATCCCCCGTGGGGATTCTAACCTGGCCCGGGGTGCTACCGAGGAGCTCCAACCGCTAGGCTGGAGATCCGTTCGTAATGCCCTCTATTTTAGAGGTGTCTAAAAAAAGCAAACGCCCCTAGAAAATTCCTTTCTAATAAAGACAACTAACCACATCTAGAAATGAATTTGTAGAAGCGGTTGGCAATTTGGACTGCCTTTACAGCATAGTAAAGTTCTTAACCTTTTCAAATATAGTCGAATGAATGCAAACTTTTATATTAAAGTTGTAGTACCCGAAGATATCTACAACTTTACAATTGACTAATTTTCATTTGAAACCATTTAAGGCCTGAAAATTTTGTATTAATTTTTAATAATTTGAAATTGGATTTATTTATTCAAATGACCTTGGATGGAGAAATGACCTAAACAAAAGTTGTAGTACTCAAAGAGATCTAAAACTTTGAAGTTGACAATATTTTCATTTGAAAGCATTTAGAGCAGGACATTCTTATTTCATTTTTCTTAATTTAAAATTCAATTTTTTTTCAAATGTTTTCTAATGATAACGGATGGAAAAAATGATACAAACCAAAATTGAAGTACTCAAAGAGATCTCCAACTTTATAGTTAACTACCTTCATTATACTTTGAACCGTTGAGGTCCTAAAAAAATTCTTTTTTAAGTTTTCAGCATTTGAAATTCATCTTTTGATTTTTTTTCAAATAACATCGGATTGAGGAATGACCTAAACTAAAGTTGTTGTACTCTAAGAGAACCTAGAATTTTTTAGTTGACTACTTTTCATCTTAAATTGGTAGGGCCCCAAATTTATGTTTTAAGTTTTTAGATTTTCAAATTTATTTTGTTTAATTTTTCAAATGATCTTGGGCGGAGAAACAACATAAACTAGAGTTATAGTACTCAGAAGAGATAAAACTTTTAAGTTCAAACTTTTTTCATTTAAATTTTTTAGTGTGTCCAATATTTACTATAATATATGCTATAGTAAATACAAACGAATTATATCAATCACTTAGTCTGAAGTAAAAGTGGAGTGGTAAGGAAGAAAAACACAAGAGCCGAGGTTGTGAGTTTGATCCCCACGGCCGCAAATGTGTGTATTTTGCATGACACATGGCTGTCGGCAGTTGCCTTGTTGGCTTCTCCTACGGTAAATAAATCTTGCTATTGTTTATCCGATTTGCAAATTCCACAAACAATTTATAGAGGCGGTTGGATTTCATCCTGCCTCTAGAAATTGATCTCTAGGGGCGGTTAGGTTTTGGCCGGGATTTCTAGAGACAGTTGATAGTTGCCTAGAGATGGGTGGAATAGTTGTCTCTATGAACCCATTCTATCCACCGCTAAAAATAGTTTATATAGTAGTATTTTTCTCTGAACTAATAGATCCAAATAGAGCCTAATATCTATGTACTCTCTCTATTGTAAATTATAAGTAGTCATGTGGTTTTTCTAGATATATTGTTAATATTACGTATCTAAATATAATATATATATCTAAGTCATAGCAAAAACTATGTGTATAAAAAAAAACTAGAACGACTTATAATTTGAAGGGAGGAAGTACCACTCACATTGACTTATGAGCACACGCACTAACACGCACCTTACCTTGTCTTCATTAGTTTAATAAACTATTATGTCAAATTCATATGTTAGTTCAAAAAAGGACTGTAAGTATTGTGACCACATCTCAGTCAGTGTCATAGTCACTTCAATGATTCAATCCATATATGTATTTCTCTTGTTTCTAAAAATAAAGAAAATTATGTATTCTACTCGTATTGTCTACTGTTTCCTCCGTTCCAAATTATAAGAGATTTTGGTTTATATATATATATATATATATATATATATATATATATATATATATATATAAGGTAAGGCTATTCTGTAGCTGGCTATAGAATAACTTATCCTATAGCCACCTTGATTTACGATAATATTTGTACCAATTTACGATAACATGAATATGCATTTACGATACTCGTGTTACTACAACTCACGGTGATATTTACGATAATATTATAGTAAATCACTTAGTAAGGAGTTACTGTAATATCGTAAATTAGTATGATAATTATCGTAATTCAAAATGGCCACAGAATAAGTTATTCTATGACCAGTCGCAAAACAGTAGTTCTATATTGCTTTTACTATATATCTAAATGCATAGTAAGAGCTATGAATCTAAAGAAGTCAAAACGTCTTATAATTTAGAATAGATGGCGTAGGTTGTACTGATGGATTACAATAAGCTTTAGTTGTCTATTTATATTACTATCTATAGTAGTGACGTGCTCAAGACAAAGGCAATCGTTTTCAATTAGTCAGTTGTTCCACGTACGGAAAGTTTACTTTAGTTGCCTTGTAGGTCTCACCGAAAGTTTTGTATAGTACGGGAGACAGTGGTGGGGGATGGGGTGTGGGGGTGGGGGTGGGGGGTGGGGGGGTGGGGAGGGGGTTGAGAGAGAGAGAGAGAGTCTGAGTTTCAGTTAGTCACTTGTGCACCTCTGAAGCAAAATTCTAAAAGGCGTGTGTGAGGCAGAGGTGAAAACAATAAAAAAAACCTATCGGATTTTCACTTTTATATTTATATCTGAAAAATCTAAAAGGAAGTTCGTAAACATGAGCGACATATGATTCATTGATATATAGGAAACGAACTAATATGAACATGAACACCTTGACAATGATCCGGAATAAAAACATTACATAACACTAACCCATAGAACCAAGAATGATAACTTCAATTCTCGACTCAATCAACCATAGTTCATTGTTCACCCTCACATATAACTCAGAAACAAGTATAAAAGCAAATGCAAACGCACACTCATGCGGACACAATTTACTACTCTCCCCGTTCTATTATAAGGGCAGCCAATGCTAAAAACCACATGTAATATTTCTATATACAAAACTATGTTACCAATATATAGTTCTATAGAATAATTTTATGTCCAATCACATGTCTTATTTATCTATCTCTCTATTATATCTCTTCATAACTTGGTTCTCGTGTAGACATGGTTTTTTATCGAAGAAACCATTTTCTCATCTCCTGTCTTTAATTGTAGTGCCACATTATTTAGTTGACACTTTAACTAATGAACAGAGAAACCATCTAGTGTTATGATTGGGAATGGTCTAAGATATTTTGGATTTTCTAGATATATAGCTTTTGTTATGCATTTAAATATATTATACTAGATACATAATAAAAAGGTCAAAAGTTCTTATAATTTGGAATGGAGAGAGTATTTAAGGATGCAACTCCCTCTAAAAACAAATTCAAGAAATCTAACAATATACGGTGAAAAATTGCATATCCCAACAAAAAAGTGGGAAATGCAAAAAAAAAAAAAGTCTAAAAACACTAAACTATTTTTGTCACATTTTAATATCCATCCAAATACCAAGGTCACTTCTTCATTCTTTCAATATTCTCTCTAAAATATAAAAATAGCATGGGATGAGATTTCCCTCAGTTTTCATCTCTGTGTAGAGTGTGGGAGCTGCTATCAGCCTAGCAACATAGTCCACATAGCTCCATAAGCTAAAGACATGCATACCTATGTAGCACATATTCTTAGCACTTGTTTGAATACACTATATTTAAATCGACGTATGTGTGTTCGAGTAGATTGATATGAAAATTAGTTAATCTTTCACTCTAATTCACTCCATATACATATGGATGGAGGTAAACACGTGTGCATCTAAATAAGGTCTTAGTTGATTTAAGTTTAGCATGTTACAGTTATATATATACAGTTACTTGACCTCCGACTTTACCTTCACTTATTTATAACTGGAAATAGTATAATAAGACTTGTAAAGATTGAAGATTTCGCTTGACGGCAGTCAAGCCAACACGACGGCTTTGACCCTTTTCGTCGAACAGCTTCCAAGCACTTTTTCGTGCGTTTAGATCAAAAAAAATTTTGGATTTTGGCTCACTGTAGCATTTCGTTTGTATTTGGTAATTAGTGTCTAATTATGGATTAATTAGGTTCAAAAGTTTCGTCTCGCGATTTCTCGACCAACTGTGTAATTAGTTTTTTTTTCGTCTACATTTAGTACTCCATGCATGTGCCGCAAGATTCGATGTGTATGCAAAATTTTTTGGCAACTAAACGGGCCTTACTTCGCGCGCCGCCGTCGTGCGACAGCCGTCCGCCAGTCTCCACATCCTCTAGCCGTCGACGCATGAAGAAGCCGCCATTCCCGTGCCGTGCTTCGCCGATGCGCGGCGGCAAGGGACTTCCCTGTCCAAGGCGCGCGAGTTGGGGTGGCCGCGGAATGCGCGGGCTGCTGCCACGAGATGAGCTCGGTTCGGCAGAGATGCCGCCAGGATCGAGCTCCTTCCGTGCATTCGGTCTTGGTGGCGCCCTTTATATCCATCAGTGACACCAGGGTAACGAAACAATGTTCTATTTGTCCTATGTAGTGCGACTTCAGATTCAGGTTAGGTTTACATTTCTTGATATAGATAGGATTTTTTTTTTCGGGCTATCTGCCTGATTGTGAGACATTGCAGGTATTAGGTAGTTGTTTGGCAAGGCTCTTAAAAGTTCATGGAAAGGCCACTAAAATACAATGTCAAAAGTATCTCTTCTCAAAAAGAAGCATGCAGATATTTGTATCCGCATGACAGTAATCCTTAAAATTGTAAGATTGTAAACTGAATTAATTCATTACATCTCAATCACCTTGTTGACTATATTTGTTTTTTTGGAGGTTTAAATTCTGGTATGGAATTAAAAATCTTTACCAGACAAATCAAAACGCAACATATTTGGTTATTTTAGTTAGATTCAGATCCTTCAGTTCAATCTATTCTTACACATCTGTGTGGTATATTTAGTATGACTTGTTCTCACTAGTTCATATTGCAGGCGGTTGCGGGGCTTGTGTTGTCCTTATAGCAAAGTATAACCCAAAGACGGATGAAGTGACTGAATTTACTGCAAGTTCATGCCTGACACTTCTTTACACTATAAATTTCTGTTCGGTTATCACTACTGAGGGTCTGGGGAATAGCCAAGATGGCTTTCATGCTGTTCAGGAAAGGATGTCTGGGTTTCATGCCTCTCAGTGTGGCTTCTGCACTCCTGGAATGTGCATGTCTATTTTCACTTCCCTTATCAATGCTGACAAATCCAAGAGGCCTGAACCACCAAAGGGGTTCTCAAAACTTAAAGTGTCAGAAGCAAAAAAGGCTTTCTCTGGCAACTTGTGCAGATGCACTGGTTACCGTCCAATTGTTGATGCCTGCAAAAGTTTTGCATCAGATGTTGACTTGGAGGATTTGGGCCTTAATATATTCTGGAAGAAAGGTGATAGGAACCCAGATGTTAGTGAATTGCCAAGTTACACCCTTGGTGGCGGAGTCTGCACCTTCCCAGACTTTCTAAAAACTGAGCTAAAATCTTCGCTTGATCGTCTGAATAATCCTTGTATTGCAGCCTCCAGGGAGGGTTGGTATCATCCGAGAAGTATCAAAGAATATTATGAGTTAATAAATTCTTGTCTATTTAGTGACTCAGTCAAAGTGGTTGTTGGGAATACTAGCAGTGGTGTACCAGGATACAAGGATCAAGACCTCTATAGTAAGTATATTGACATAGGAGGCATTCCAGAACTTTCAAATATTGTAAGGAGGGAGTCTGGCTTTGAAATTGGAGCAGCTACATCAATCTCTAGAACCATTGAGATACTTGAGGAAGAATGTGAATCTATGTCCTCTCCAAATGGGAGTGTGGTTTTCAGAAAACTTGCGAACCATATGAGCAAAGTTGCTACACCTTTCGTTCGTAACACAGCTAGTATTGGAGGAAACATAGTTTTGGCACAAAGATTCCCATTTCCATCAGATATTGCAACCATACTCCTCGGTGCTGGTGTAACTGTTTGTCTTCAGGTAGTTGCAGAACGGAGACAAATTACTTTGGAAGAGTTCCTAGAGCAGCCTCCTATAGATTCTACTACTTTACTCCTGAGCATATTTATTCCACATTGGATTCCAGATTCTGGGACAAACACAAGTTTGTTATTTGAAACTTACAGAGCAGCGCCTCGTCCTCTTGGCAATGCTGTTTCATATGTAAATTGTGCTTTCTTGGGGCATGCTTCTGTGGATGAACAATCAGATAGTCTTGTTTTGAGTAATCTGCAGTTGGCTTTTGGTGCATATGGAACAGAACATGCTATTAGAGCAAAGAAGGTGGAGGAATTCCTTACTGGTAAATCACTCACTGCATCGGTTGTACTTGGTGCAATTCAATTACTTAGAGAAACGGTTGTACCAATGGAGGGAACATCACATCCTGAATATAGAGTCAGTGCAGCTGTTGGATATCTCTTCAGTTTCCTATCTCCGCTTTCTAAAGGCATCCCAGAGCCTGGAAAGTCTCTGGCCAGTAGTTCTGCTGATTCAGCAGATACAGATGATGTCCGCAATCTGCCATTATCAACGCATCGAGAAACATTTTCCAGTGACGATTATAAACCAGTTGGTGAACCGATTAAGAAGTATGGTGTTGAACTTCAAGCTTCTGGTATGTGGTTACATTAGAATTTTTTGTAGTGTTGTCAACATATTGTCCAGAATCTTTTTGCAGAGCAAGATTTGATGTTTCTATTGTGTAATACAGGGGAGGCAGTATATGTGGATGATATTCCTGCTCCAAAGAATTGCCTCTATGGAGAATTTATTTACAGCACACAACCCCTTGCTTATGTCAAAAGTATAAAATTCAAGTCTTCTTTAGCATCAGAGAAGATCATCTCTTTTGTTTCTGCAAAGGATATTCCAAGTGGAGGACAAAATATTGGATCATCCTTCTTGTTTGGTGACGAACCACTATTTGGTGATCCGATTGCTGAGTATGCTGGTCAAGCTCTTGGCATTGTGGTACTTACCCTTTCATGTTTGTATTATAACCACTCACAGGAATTGTTGCTCTCTTGAAAATCTCTTTGATAAAAGACAATTATGAATATTAATGACCATAACCAGTATTGCTAAATCATTACCTCTACCTCAGATTGCAGAAACACAAAGGTATGCTGACATGGCAGCCAAGCAGGTTATTATTGAATATGACACAGAAGTTTTGAGCCCACCGATCATAACTGCGGAGCAAGCAGTGGAAAAGAGTAGCTACTTTGATGTCCCCCCAGAATTGTATCCTAAAGAAGTTGGTGATGTTTCCAAGGGCATGGCAGAAGCTGATCACAAGATCCCATCAACAGAAGTATTATAGTTCAACAACTTTCCAGAATCGTTAATAATTTCATTTCACTTGCATCATAAAATAATGTAGGGAAATTAAAGCATGCAGTTCTATGTGCTCCAAAATTTAATTTTTCATCCTGTGTAGAGTCAGCTTTGAACTACACTGTACATACTGTTGCATTAATACATCAATAGTCAAAGAAACCTTATCATTTGAGAAGCCAAACGTTGAGATAATCCGCCTGAGTTGAATACTATCGAAACCACTACTTCTGAAAGTTCGGATTACTGAGTCACTTTTGTAATGGTTACTTCAAAGTAATTGCTAACAGTAGCTACTTCGAAGTTAAGATTGAAGTAACAATTACTAATAGTAATTCTCTGTTTTGTTTTGAGGTGATCGAGGTGTAGAACAGTACTTGTGTTAGATTAATAACCAACTGTCGTGGTATATGTACTGCTTGCAATCCCATGAAATTGATCTGCACACTGGAGTTGCAATGCTTGTGCAGCAGTACACCCCACCAACCAAACTACCAAAGTTATTTCCTGCTTGATGATTTTGATCTTTTGAGTCTTGATATGTGACTTTAGCCATTACTTTAACTTTATGTAAAGTTAAATCACTAGAATTTATCAATAGTGTAATGTTGGTGACTATTTTTACTGTCACATTTTTTTCGAAAGGGTGGCAAAAGTTTTGCCGCTAGTTTTATTAGGAAGAGAAAAATAAAAATAAGTGCGAGCCCAGTTCTGTTAGTGAAACTGGGTCCAGAAATCACATGACTAATGACACATTTAGTGACTCATTTTTTTTGGTATATCCAACTTTGACTAGAAATATATACATGTTAAAAAATTTGGGATGTTTCACATAGATAATAAAGCGTCAATTACAGTGTAAGTTTAAAATATAGAAGTTTGAAATTGCATAGTAAGACCCATCAATGTACTTTTCACTAGTACCTATCCTACTTCCCTTTTCATGGAAGCTAAGTGAGGATATCTCATGTAGTTTTGATGACTGCAGGTAAAACTTGCCTCTGAGTACCACTTCTACATGGAAACACAGACAGCACTAGCAGTTCCAGATGAGGATAAAACTTTGGTAGTCTACAGTTCGTCACAGTACCCTGAACTTGCACAAAGTGTCATAGCAAGGTGCCTAGGTATTCCATTCAGCAATGTGCGTGTCATTACAAGAAGGGTTGGAGGAGGCTTCGGTGGAAAGGCATTCAGATCATTCCAAGTGAGAATAAACAAAACTAGATCCTAATAACTAAAATCTTCCATTTTATGAAAATTAATTATTTTTTAAAAAATCTTTACCCTGGAGTATAATTTATTGTACTTTTATATCTTTTTTAACTTGTGATGAGGTCATTGCATGTTTAGACCAGGACCAGTGCTTCAGTTAAGAGCTTTTTCCTGACTTGCAAACTGGAAAGGACATCCAAAGTTTACATTTATAGTACAGATGAAAAAGTTATTATTCTGTTTTCTATATAGACAGTTTTAAACTTTAAAAATTGTTACATGCAATATTTTTTCTACTTTGTTAACTGCGTTGTTTGTGGAAAATAAATGTTGTATTGATAGTTTGTAGTATGAGGTTTGGTTATGTAGGAATCATGTTTTCCGAGGAAAGCCATTTAGGCCTAATGGACAATATATTCATTTAAACATGCACTTTTACACCATGCAAATGCATCTAACTCAGACGCTTTTATTTGGGCTTCACAATAGAAAAACCCTAGCCCAAAATCAAATTAAGTCTCAGTGTCCTTTAGAAGATCTCTAGCAACTATTTTAGACTTAAGTTGACATATTTGATATTTCCATCTGTGGTGATTGCATATGACAATCTGCTAACAATATCATGAAAACATAAAGACCTAGTATACATTACCATCTGTTTCTTACATATGATACATGCTTGTGCAGGTTGCAACGGCAGCTGCACTTTGTGCGTACAAGTTACGACGTCCTGTACGAATGTACCTTAATCGCAACACTGATATGGTTATGATTGGTGGTAGGCACCCAGTGAAAGCTCATTATTCTGTCGGATTCAATTCTGATGGGAAAATTACGGCCTTGCATCTAGATTTATTAATTAACGCTGGGATATCTCCAGATGCAAGCCCCTATATACCAGGCTATATTATATCTAGTATCAAGAAGTACAATTGGGGTGCTCTGTCATTTGACATCAAGCTCTGCAAAACAAATAATTCATCTAAATCTGTAATGCGTGCTCCTGGAGATGCACAAGGCTCTCTAATTGCAGATGCTGTAATTGAGCATGTTGCGTCTGTCCTGTCCGTGGATGCTAACAGCGTGAGGGAAAAGAATTTTCACACCTATTGTACTCTTCAGTTGTTCTACCCAGACAGTGCGGGCGAAGCTTCTACGTACACATTGCATTCTATTTTTGATAGGTTGGTCTCAACTTCAAGCTACCTGGATCGAGCTGAATCCATAAAGGAATTTAACAGTAACAACAAGTGGCGGAAACGGGGCATCTCTTGTGTGCCCCTCATTTTTAATGTAGAGCCAAGGGCGGCCCCAGGAAGGGTTTCTGTGCTCAATGATGGCTCCATAGTGGTGGAGGTTGGTGGAATTGAAATCGGGCAAGGTCTGTGGACAAAAGTACAGCAGATGACTGCCTTTGCTCTGGGAAAATTATGGCCTGATGGAGGTGAAAGTCTTCTTGAGAGAGTGCATGTTCTACAGGCTGACACCTTGAACTTAATACAAGGTGGACTTACTTCTAGCAGCACTTCTTCTGAATCTAGTTGTGCAGCCACCCTTCAGGCATGCAATATGCTGTTTGACAGATTAAAGCCAGTCTTGGATAGGCTGCAGCAGCAATCAGAAAATGTCTCATGGGATACTTTGATTTCTCAGGCAAGTTTATCCTCCTCTAGTTTGTGCTCATGCTTTGTACAATACTAACAGCAATCAGAAAACGTCCTGTAATGTTTCCAAGCAGGCCTCTAAAGATAATGTTCATTTATCTGCAAGTGCGTACTGGGTACCTGGCCAAGTTTCTAATAAGTACCTTAACTATGGAGCTGGTATAAGTGAGGTGCGCCAAAATTCTCAAGACTAATATACAACAGTGCAGTTAAATCATGTTTAGATGTCTTATAGGTGATACTCTTTCTATTCAAAATCTTCTAAAAAGTGCAGGTGGAGATTGATCTTCTTACAGGAGCCATTACTTTAATAAGGGGCGATCTTGTGTATGACTGTGGGAGGAGCTTGAACCCTGCAGTAGACTTAGGACAGGTTTGCTGTCGATCCTTTTATGCTTCCTGTCTTAACCAATTTTAATTTTGAATGTAGTTCATTTGATTTATAGAGTATAGACCATAGTTTTGGAATGGATGAGGTTAATATAATTTAAGTACATCAGAAATATGAAGCACATTTTCTGTTAATTGTTTGATATATATTAGAGGGTTAACTTGCTGGGTGGCATTTTCAAATGAAAATGGGTTAACTGCTGGGAATTTAATTTTATATCTGGAAACATTCAATTTATTGCAGGTATAGTTTTGAGATGTTGCATGTTTCTTTTTGTCCTCGAACTACGTATCTTTAAAGAGAGAAATTATAGACCCTTACAACACAATCCCCATAATCTCAGTTAAGAGGGCGATGCGAAAAGAGAACAAAAACTGATCACCTGATACAAAATGACTGAATGTTGTATGTTTTTATATTTTGCATCATTCAGTCTTGGCGACATTTGCAAACACTGTATCTTCCTGACTAGTAATGTGATGGATATGCTAACAATGAGATGCAACTAACTGATAGAACTAACGTTGAGCTATTTGGCCATTTCGCTTGTCAAGACTCAAGAGTTTACTCTGCTCTGTTGTGCTCCATACCGATCTCTTGAACATATAAGTACAGCTAAATACTGGTACAGGTTTTGCAATATAGCAACTGCCTTATTGGGCTCTTGTGCATAAATTTGGTGGCACCATATCTTATCCATGGAATTTTTTTGCAGATTGAAGGTTCCTTTATACAGGGAATTGGTTTTTTCGTATATGAAGAGTATATTACGAACAGTGATGGCCTGATGATTAGCAACAGCACATGGGACTACAAGATCCCAACTGTCGACATAATCCCAAAGCAGTTCAATGCTGAGGTGCTGAACACTGGATACCATAAGAACCGTGTGCTTTCTTCAAAAGGTAGTCACATTTGTTACTTCGTCATTGCAGTGTAGATTGAAATAGGCTTGGTAGATACCAATCAATTTGTACTGTTTCTTCCAGCTTCTGGTGAACCTGCCTTGGTTCTCGCCTCATCCGTTCATTGTGCACTGAGAGAAGCTATCCGGGCAGCAAGAGTGGAGTTTGCAATCAGTACTGTATCTGGACGCTCACCGCTGGAATTTCAGATGGATGTCCCTGCACCAATGACACTGGTGAAAGAACTGTGTGGTTTAGATATTGTGGAGAAGTACTTAGAATGTCTATCTACCTATGAACGTGCGGCTGGGGCGTAATCTAAAGTCATATGTTATCGCATAATAAAAAGGACTGGCATCAGCCTATTGTTTGTTGTTTACAAGGAAACATGCGCGTGTCGAGTGTGTGTGGATGAGCGCATAATATTTGAATGCTTTCAGCCATCTGTATTCATGAACCCTTATTAAAACTACTGCAAGTGGTTATGTTAAGTAATTTATTGTTATGAAGTTTGAGTGCCGGCCAATTTTATAAAATATTTTCTTGTAGCTTAGTCAAAAAAGCTGGAGAACCGGAACCGTTTTATTTGAATGGACATTTTATGACTTATCTATCTATCTATACTATAAAGGAGCTAAGGAATTGGAAAACATACCTAAAAACGTCCTACCCATCTAAGATCTCCACTTTCGTCCTACCCATCTAAGATCTCCACATTTAACGCATATGATTATTAGTTAACTGTGGGCGACACACGTTTTCCCTCACGAAACAAGCACCTCCTATCCAAGTTTTTTCACCGCAAAACTTTCTTCACCCGCGTACCCGCGCCCTCGCACCCTACCCACCCGCCGTACCCGCTCAGCGGTTCGGCTTCTGCCGTTTCCCATCCCCTCCAGATCTGCGACGCGACTCCAACCGCTTCCCTCCCTCCCCCACGCGCGACTCCTCCTCCCACGCGAGGCCACGACGTACGCCAGGACAGGATGCTGGCCACCACGGCCGGTCGTCGGCCACCAGGCACGATCACATGCCACCAGGGCCGGCCGCAGGCCACCAAGCCCGGTCGTTGCCCACCAGGCACGGCTGCCGGCCACCATGGCCAGGCCATTGGCCATCAGGAACGCTAGGGCCTGCCTCCGGCCAATCCGTTGCGGTGGGGGCCTCCGAGCCTTCGCATCAGGCGGTTACTCCCACCGTGGCTGTGTCGGTCGCCCCCGCGGCGGAGGAGCCCAGGGGCTCGGGGCGGAGGCGGCCATGACGCGAGGAAGACTTCAAAGTGCGCCTTACGCTCGCCATCTCCGCGTCGGACCACGCAGTGCTCATCGACGCGGATTCCGACCAGATCCGCACGGCCAAACTCATCAGCCTCGGGGCCGTCGCCGGGTGCGTGCTGTGGGCGAGCGGGAACGTGTGCCATGGTGAGCGAGCCGGAGTCCTGGGCGATGCTGGCCACGGCGGCCGTCGAGATGGTGCAAAATATTTGAGGAAGTTCAGCAAAAGGTGATTCATCGTCATCCTCAACCTCTACTACTACTACCGGTTCCGTCCTGCCTTTTTCGTATTTGATTGATGTTTCTTCTCCATCTTCATGAGTTTGCAGGGCAAAGTGATGCATGCTAGAGATGATGTACCCCCAATCCCCCATGGGGTCAACGAATGTTTGGGATGCCAGGTCCAATGACCCTAACTTTACCTTCTGTTTGTTATTTTCAGTCCTCCAGATACTTTCCCTTTTGATTACCAACCACTAGATTATTCATCCTTACAGAACTCCCCCCCTCAAATCTTATATCAATATAGTAGTTGAAAATTGTCAGCTCTTGCAATCATTCTCTGCGATTGAAGATCTATGTTTTGATCTAGAGATGCATCAAGGTTCGCTCTGTTCCCACTTCCCACTGTGAAATGTTCTGATTATTAACTAAAATAAAACTCATCAGTGTTTGAATTGGTTCAACCTTTTGTTTTCTTTTACTGCAATGTATGGTTATATCTTAACGGGTGTCTTCTGTCTCTATTCATCTCCTATTCCAGGTTTTTGCTTTGTCATTTGCAGTAAATTTCAGTTTCTTCCTCTTATTTTTTTGTGTAGGAGAGGGGTTCCTCAAAGGCATGCTGTTGGATAGATGGCTTCTGAATTTGGTTCGCATATGTGGTTTTGTTGAAGACTATAGCATCGTGGACACTGACCAACTGTAAGTATTGGTTTCTGTACTCTGTTTAGACCGGTGATTTGTTCTCTCATTATGCTATATCCTTATGCCACTACATGTCAGTGTTGCATTCATCCAATGAGAGGTTACAAGTTTCTGCAGCCGACTTTTGGGAAGCTCATGTTTTCATAAAATATTGTGCAGTAACTTGCATATCTACTTTGCTGTGATTACCATATAGTTAGTTCAACGATCAGCTTTTACTAGCTCCTTGACAGCCACCGAGCAAGTGTGCCTCTTGGCATGCCGGCGCTGCCACTCAAGAGCCTGGTGAGCCTCAGGGACCTGCTGGGCTTTGACACTCCTGAGTTGGAAGCCATCACAGCAATGAGAGGCATGTCAGGCAGTAGCAGTTCATGAAAATGGCATGTCACACATATGTGAAACCCCCTTGGAATCTGATGTTTCTGCTGTAATAGCAACTCTGTATCATTTCTTTTTTGTGTGAAACTTAAATCCCATTTTATTCTTCACTATGGAAACACATATCTTCTTTTTCTTGTTTTCATGTGCGTGCTTGAAATATTGCTGTAGCGTACTCTGTTATGCATTATTTTTTGTTTTTTTATCTGCAGTAGATTTTTGTAGAAAAAAATTGGTAAAATGGGACTTCTTCAGCCGGACTTCTCTGGATCTAAAAAATGTACTTCCAGTTTTAGAGACCGTCTTTTTAGCCTGTGCCTAATCTTAATTTTTTTTGTTGCTACTGTATTCAGCTGGACTTGTGTAGTTTTGCATCTTTCTTACCTGTACATGTAATTGTATATAGTAACTAAATTATGTCAACAATCTTATTTTGACAGCTACCTAACTACCTATTTCAACAAATAATATTAACTCCGGAAGCATCTGCAACCAAATTGCAGCATATTGCATTGTTGACACTGAGCCTTCATTCAATCCATTTGCAGAATTCTAGATAAGTGAGCCTTGTGGCCCGAGGATGTTTGTTTCTTAAGTGATGAAAAATCAGTAAAAAGATATTCAAGCGTATTTTTGCTCACTAGACTTTTCATAGTAGATTGATAGGTTTCTGTTTGTGTGTTTTGAAGGTGGTGGTGAGCGCAGCCGAGTTTCTCAAGCGCAACGGCGTAAGCCTCGGTGAGCCCGCTGCTCTTGCTTCATATTACCTTGTCCACCTTCTCTCTGTCCTTCCTGTTTTGATTATTCATTTACTGCAGTCTGTTAATGTTTTAAGAAGAACATTATCGATCTTGTAAGCTGAAAATAATCAGTGCCAGACACCAGTGTCGCCATGTGCGTAGAGCCCGGACGTCGTCTCCTCCCGTCCCACCGCCATCGTAAGGTCTTCACTATGAGTGCCCTGGGAAAAGCCGATGAACGTGATCAACTACAAGGGCGAGGGAAAGCAAATTATCTGCCAAGATGAAGGATATCGTTGAGGCTCCAAGTTATTTAATTGTATTAAGATGAGCATCATTTATTAAAGTTTTAATTCTTATGCTCTATTTTGAATAATTGTTTTATATTGATATATATTTCAAACAATATATATGGATATATGTTTATGAATAGAGTCGAATCATATTCACTATGTATCAAAAAGTTTTCATAGCACATGTGTGTCGCGTGCATGTCTACTAGTAGCATTAAAGGGATTAGTTCACATAATATATCTGTTTAGTGTTGTTGTATTAAGGTTGGCATTGCCTTGTTAGTTTTGATGTTATTATGGCTGCTAGCATTAATATTAATATTAATAATCTGAAAAATTGTTAATAGTTTGATAGGATTTAAGGTACTGTTTGGTTTGAGCCTGGGAGCTGTAATGGCAATGTAATCAGGAAGCGGCACTATCTGTTACAGCTTAAGAGAAATGTGACTTTGTTCGTTGACAGCCGCATCCGTGGCTCCACTTAGCGTGATCTGATAACAGCAGGAAGATCGAGGAGCAGTATCGGTGTTGAACTAACCCATATCAGGTCCCTCCGTCATCGACCCCGGGCTAGCCAAACCAAACAAGAGTAACGTGATCTGATATCACCTTGAATGGTTCCGGGTCCAAAAACACCGAACAAAACACCACTTAGTTCTAAACATATAAGAGTGTCTCCAACAAGCTATGCAAACCGCTACCCAAACCCATTTTGCGTCCTGCACAGTGAAAAAACGTCCTCCAACAGAGTAGGCAAAGGGAGTCCCTATTTTGGGTAGAAGGAGAGAGGGAACCCAGATATGTGTCCTCTTTCGGTCGTCTCTCTCCTCGACCCAATCGCAGCCCGCATCGGGTCAGAGCTCTCGCCCACTTCCGCCGGCAGGGCCACGTCCGCATCGGGGTTGGGCCTGCGGCCGCCGCTAGATCCCGTGTCGGGGTAGGGGAGGTCGCATCCACGGCCAGCCATGGAGAATCGGGGCGAGGAGAGAGGAGCTCACGCCGCCGAAGCAAGGCCACGTGCCCGCGGCGGAGCCGCTGCCGGATCCCGCGCCGGGACCGCCGTCGGAGCCCGCGTTGGGGCAGGGGAGGTCGCATCCATGGCCGGCCATGGAGAATCGGAGCGAGGAGAGAGGAGCTCGCGCTGCCGGAGCCCGCGTCAGGGCAGGGGAGGTCACGTCCGTGGCTGGCCATGGAGAAGCAAGCGGTAGGGGAAGGGAACGCCGGTTGGAGATCCGTCGGCAGGGGAGGTCGCATGTAGGGAGGCGCGGGCGGCGCTCGGTGGGGTTTGATGAGTGGGTTTCTTTTTTGCATCCTCTATTGGAGAGAGAAGTTTTAGGTGCCGGACTCTTTCTTCTGTGCACAACCCAAACCGTCGAATGCATCTCGCATTTAGGTTCCGACGGTTGGAGACAGTTTAAAGATTACTTCATTCTATTATATCAGGTATGCAAGTTCCTCATCCACCACTGTTTTAGGAATTCATCCTAGATATATGTCATTCCAGCTGATTATACTGTGCGTGATACATCAAATTACTCGTCGGTGGTAAAAAAACAATGTATACTCCACCAAATGATATCGTGAACAATGTCGGACAAGTCCAGTAATGAGGGACTAATGTTGGTGAGTAAAGGTTCAACATCGACAAGGTAATATACCTCACTGGATGATATGGTACACCAAAGGGCAAACAAGTTTTTTTTTAAAAAAAAATTCAAAGGGTTTCTACTCACTTTCCTAATGGTATTAGAGTGCTTTGAGCCTACTTGAAGCTAGAGCAATGGTATCCACACTCCATCCAACCTCTCAAGTGTATAAAGATCACATCCAAGGCCAGGATAGACCTCACTTTTCATCTCTGTGAGGGTTAGGCCTTAGTGTTTTAGAGCTTTGAGAGATTATACATTGTGCCCTTGTAACTTGGTAAGCCAAAGTACTACAGGGCTTAGTGACCTTCCATTGAGAGCCTTGATGGCCTTCTAGACATCAACCCTCCAAGCTTGGTGTGTTCGGGCAACATGACAACTTGGTGTGCGAGAGACGAGGATACCCCTTCCTTGGTGGATAAGCTATGTAGTGGATGGCACCTTAGTGATTGAGAAAGTCAGGCAAAAAGTCTTGAGCCTTATTAGTGGCTTACGACACTTGTCTTGGTTGGCGATGGCATTTGTCGTCGCTTGTCAACACCGTGGACAGGGTAAGGCTTCATGATTAGGAGTATATCCTTTGTGGAGCTCTAACATGGACTAGGGGTTGTGTTTTGGGAGCTTATACTATGGAATAAATCTTCTTCTTTAGATTTTGCCCACTCATGACTTGATTTTTACCTTACCCATTTAAGCTTCTACATTGTGCTTGTCTTATGTGACCTTTACCTAGATTAGCAAAGGCTAGCTTATATGTTTAACTTTTCATTGCAAAACTCTTTGCAGGTTTGTTAAGGTATAGCACAATAGAAAAAATTAAGGTGAACATCATACTATAGTAGTTTATGGTTTTTCTAGTGTAGATGAAGTTTGTGCCTATGTTTATGTTCTAATTGACCTAATTCACCCCCTTTGGCTCACATGCCCCTACAAGTGGTATTAGAGCCAGGGTTCACACCTTTCACAAGGCTAAACCAATTTCATTGTCAAATTTGTGAAACCAGGGGTCATTGGTCCCGTAGGCTTCACTGCCTAGTGAATTTTATTATTGGGAGTGGGGATGAATACCGATAGGACTCCACATTTTCATGGTTTTCCCTTAATGGATGGTGATGTTGGAAGCACACCTTCAAGCTAAGGAGGTTGATGTTTGGTGTGTCACCAATTAGGGTATGAAGAATGATACTAAGATAGAGAGACAATGGGATTCTATTACTAAATCTACCTTATTGTCTTCTCTTTATCATAGTGTCTTTAGTCATGTTTTTTCTTGCAAAAATCCCAACAACTTTGGAAGTTTGCCAATGAGAACGATGGAGGAAAAAAGGATTGGAAAATGAAAAGTATCATGTTATCATTGATAAGCTCATCAATTTCCAGGAAAATAACCTGTAATGCACATGATTATTTTCTCATGCCCAATGTGCTTGTTAATGAAATTAATGACATAGGTGTTAAGACAATTGATGATGGAGAGGATGCCTAGAAGAACATTTACTCTCTTCAAAGAGTGGACTACAACTTGGTCATCTCCATCCTCCATGAGAAAAGACTTGATGAGATGACCCCAACCATGTACTCAGCAAGATCATCGCTCATATGCTATGCATGTTCATAGCTAACAAAACTTCTTTAGCAACACCAAGCATCAAGACTTTGGCCACCGCATGCAAGCACAAGAGCATGGAAAAAGATATGGTGGCAAGAACCAAGCTTAAGTGAACAGGAAGAGAGCAATGATGATGATGATGCAAGCTCCTCAAGTGAAGATGAGTACCAAAGCGTCGTGCATGCACATGACAACAAGATCGTTAAGCATGTTGGCATTCTTTGGAGGATTCGGTATAGATAAGCCTTGACCATCTCCCGATCCACTGTATGTCAAGAAGGGAGGAAGGACTGAAGGAGAAAATCAAGAAGGAGAAGGCCAAGAAAAAAGGACAAAAAGAGGAAGGATGAGCAAGAGGCTTTCCCTACCATTCAAGAATGGGTGAGTGGTGAAGATATAAGCTCAACTTCAAGTGATGGTTCAAACAATCTCTTCACCATCCTCTACTCTGTGTCAAGCCTATTCACCAAAGTCATCACCAACATGCCTAAAAAGCATCTAGGCCCCTAGTTGGGTTTCAGTAATTAATGACGACACATGATTACTGTGACTAACGTGTGTTTTGCAGAGGCAATTTGAGTTAGGTCATGGTAATGGTGATTGATTTGGCAATTGTAGTTTTCATGCCCCTATCAATGGAAATCATTTCGGTTTTCAAAGGATGGACGATAATGTTAAGGACAAACTAGTTCTAAGTGTCGATTGGTGTTGGAGAGACACTTAGAGTAGTTTAGGACTTTATTTTCCTTTGGCCGTACTATTAAGGGGGGTATGTTCTAGTAGCTTGACCTAGGTGAGTCTAATAGCTTAGGTGTCGTGCACACTTGTCAAACTTAACACTAGATAGCTCAGAGTTTGTCCAAAGATCATTTGAAGTTAAACTCATTCACAGAGTTTCTGAATTTGAGGTGAATGGAGTGTTGTTTCTACTGACCGAACACTGAAGAAAGTGTGATTGGACGCTGTGGCGTCAGGTCTGGTTAGTGGTGGCACACGCAGCAGAGCCTCGGGCATCGACCAGACTCTGGCACATGGCCACGATCGAACGCGCTGCTGCCTACAACTGTAGCAGCGGGGTTTCACTACTATGTAGGATCAGACATTTTAAGAGGTTGTGACCGGACTCTGGTGAGGCTAAGTTTGGTCAACAATAGAAATGTTTCAGAGAAGGAAATTAACGACTGGACGCATCCGGTGGGTGCTGACCAGACGCAGGTTAGGGTCCGGTCAGAGCAACGATCTTCTCTGATAGCTAACGTATCTATAGCCGTTGGCTACTGACTAGCATGTCCGGTCACATTGATAGGCGAGTACAGTCACTGCATAATGTGCTGAGTTGGACCCTAACGACTATGTTTTGAATGGGGGTGTATAAATACATCTCCTACTAGTCCAATTCAGCTCTCTTGCCCATTTGTTCAGTAGAGGAAACACTTTGGAGTGCAAGGGAGAGCAAGAGCCTAGTGGGGTGATTGAGATTTGAGAATTCAATATTAACGACCTCATTAGTGCATAGGGAGTAGTAAGTGTGCATCCACCTTTCTCATTAGGCTTGTCTTAGTCAAGTGAGAGTTTTGTGCTTGTTACTCTTGGTGATTGCCATCACCTAGATGGCTCGGTGGTGATTGGAAGGTTGGTGATCATTCGGCGGAGCTTGTGGATGACCCAAGTCATGGTGTGAGCAGTTGTGGGAGATTCACCATGATGGAGTGTCGAAGAATTAGCCCGTAGACAGCATTTGATCCTTGTGCGGATCAAGGGGGAGCTACACCCTTGCGTGAGTGCTCTTACGAGGACTAGTGGGGAGTGACGACTCTCTGATACCTCAAAAAAACATCATCGCGTTCCTCTCCCTCTCTTTACTTTGAACATTTACATTTGATCAATTCAATTCATGTCTTTACATTATTAGAATTGCCATGCTAGCGTAGGATTGGAACCTAGGGTGCAGAACTTTTGTATGGTAGAAAAATAGAGAACACTTTTAGGCACAAGGGGTGAAATGGGCTAAGTGTAGGGCTTAATTATTGCAAGAAATTATAGATTAGCCCAATTTACCCCCTCTTGGGTATCTTGATCCTTTCAATTGATATCAGAGCCTTGTACTCCCAAAATTAGGCTTAACTACCTAGAGCAAGATGTCCTATGGGGATGTACCCCTCCTGTGTTTGAGGGAGATGATTTTCTTTATTCGAAAATTCGCATGGAGGCGTACTTAGAGGCTATAGATGTTGGAGTGTTTAGAGCCATCACACAAGGCTTCCCCGTACCTAAGGACCCCACCAACCTTGTTGGTGATGAGGTAAATTACGAGAAGTGAAATGCAAAGGCTAGAAACACCCTTTTTACAGGTCTTTGCAAGGATGTCTTTAATCGTGTGTGGAACCACAAAGAATCACATGCTCTATGGTCGGACATTTGTGAGCTCCATGAGGGAACCAAGAGTGAGCATGAGGAACACTATCATCTTGTGATGAAGAAGCTCAATTCATTCGAAATGCTTCCTAATGAAAGTGCTAATGAAATGTATTCTCGCTTGAATATTCTCATAGAGGAGGTCAATGGGCTTGGACTCACTCAAATGAAGCCATCCGATATTGTGAGAAAGATCTTTAGTGTCCTCCCCATTGATAAGTTTGGGCATATTGTGACGGTGCTTCATCAAGGTGATCTTTCCACCACAACGCCAACTCAAATATTGGGAATAATCAATGCACATGAGATGTACATGCACATCACTCCTCAAGAAGGCTCTTCTTCCTCGAAGAAGAAAGATTTAGCACTCAAGGCTAGCCAAGAGAAGAGAAGCAAAGAAAGAGTTGCTCATGATAGTTCAAGTGATGATGAAGTTGATAATGCAAGTCTTGCTCTCATGGTGAGAAGAACCACCAAGATGCTCAAAAAGCTAAACAAGAGTGGTATCAAGTTTGATGGTAAGAAGAAGAAATTCTTCACTAGTAGCAAGGGGAAGCCCATCTCCAAAATGGATTGCTACAATTGTGGAGACCTTGGACATCTAGCTCATCGATGCCCTAAGCCCAAGAAAGACAAATACAAGAAGAAGTACAAGGGCAATAAAGATGACTCAAGTGATGATGATGAGAAGAAAAACAAGCCACATAAGAAAGAAGGATGGCAAGAAGAAAGAATATCACAAGAAGAAGAATGGCAAGGCTTATATTGTTGGTGATTGTCTCACAAACATTGAATCATCAAGTGGCTCACCAATGATGAAAGTGATAATGAGAAGGAGAAGATGGCCGCTCTTGTGATTAGGTCTTTAGTATCTCCACCGCCACCACTGCCATCATCCTCTACACGTACACCTATGCCTCATGGCCTAGGGTGATCGAAATGTACAAAGTGATGATGAAAGTAGTGGTGATGATAATGGTAGTGGTGATGATAATGATAGTGATAGTGATGATGAATTTGAATCACCTTCTTATGATGATCTTGTCAAATTGCTAAATTCATACACTAAAATCATTAGAATGACAAGAGCTAAAAATGAGAAGCTACAACTTGAGAATAATTCACTCTTAGCAAAATATAACATAGCCAAAAAATCTAGTGATGAGGTTAGATAAGAAAACAAAATTGTGTCATCCAAGCTCAAGGAGCTCAAAACCACTAAAAAGGAGCTTAGAGAAAAATATGATAAACTTGAGGGGATACACAATGAGCTCACCACTAGATACAACATGCTAAAAGAAGAGTACACCAATCTCAAGATTAATCATGAAAATATTGTTCTTTGTCATGAGCTTTTATCCAATGAGCCGCATGATGCTACTAACAATGTTGTTAAGATTGATATAGCCACATCATGCGATGACTTAATTGTTGAGAGAATTGAGCAAGGTTCTAGTAGCAAAGGCAAGAAAGTGGTTGAGTCCGATAACTATGATGACTACATCAAAGTCAATAGCAAGAATGAGAAGCTCAAGAAGGATCTTGAAAAGCTATCAATGAAACAACCCCAATTTCCGCAAAGGGAAAACCACAGAGTTGAAGTGTAATAAGACCGTGGTAGATCATATTACCCAAATTCCAGTCGAATATCACATCCATACAACGATATTATCAGAGTACAAATAGTGCGGAATTACATAATTTATTACATCATCGCATTGACGGAATCAAAAGTAGCATTCATTCAGAACAGCTTGAAGATAAGATCGCCAAACTTGAGCGTAGGCACGAACCCCTCAACTGTCAAACTCCTCGGAGCTATACTCCTCAGCAGAACCTGTATGCCAAAATTTATCAGTATGATTTGTACTGGCCACTCCCAACCCTAGGAGCATTGCTTTGTGGAAATTGGATGCAAGTTGGATATAGTCACAAGGAACCTATAAGGCTGGGGTTTCCTATGTTATTTTAGCATATCAAGTATATAACAGTATAGTCAAGTTTTAACACCATTCCCACACATATTCCACCCATTCCCATTCCAGAGCCAGGTTTTGATCCCGGGAATCGACATACCACCATCTCCACACCATCACCATACCATACCATACCATACCATACCATACCATACCATACCATACCATACCATACCATACCATACCATACCATACCATACCATACCATACCATACCATACCATACCATACCATACCATACCATACCATACCATCGCTCAGTCGATAGGCCAACTCCCTCTCAGCACTATCTTAAGGCCCGTAGCCCCTGGCTACGACCGAACACTCTCTCACAGGGGAAGAAGAGAAGGACTCATCTCGCTATCTAGTTTAAGCGAAACCCAGGAAAGGTCCATAGCCGATAAGTCGGCACTTGTATCGATCGATCAACCATACACTCTGCAGAGGTTTTACATAAACACAAGATCCGCCTTCCTCGCTGACAGTCGTCAACTAGGTTGATTCCGGTCGCTTGCTAGCCTAGGATAATGCCACTCTACCATTCAGCCCTGGTACACCCCAAGTCTAGTCTGGGGTGGCTGAAACTGTGAGTCATGAGCTGGGTCCACAAGGTCTCCATGAAGTCTTGGAAGGGTGTGGGGGAAATCCTCCGTGCCTCGTACCTCCTTACACTGTCCGCTATCAACCTAGCAGTAGTGGCAATATCCTACCAAGTAGTCCGGCCGTCCCGCACCATATAGGGCAAGTGGTACGTAAGGCTTCCCGATGAATCTGAGTACTAGTAAGTCCTTAGGGGTGACCAAGCCAGAATGTCTCCATCAGGGTTTCCATTTACTGTGCCACCATAGCACCTCCATCCTAGGCTCCTCCCATCACAGGTTCACACCCAGGACCACCTTGTATACCATTTATCCACCACAGGTATCCATTTCTAGGGGTGCCCAGGTAGCACCCCATGGCAAGACTTGCCCCAGGCTCATCATATACTCCAACTTGGTCGACACAACCCTCACCCTCTACACACCCAAGTCACACACGCAACACTCTCCCCATAGTCCAGATAACACCAGTTTCCACCACGCATGTAGTATAAGCGTTGTAGAAGTATAAGTAATGAAATATATAGCCGTAAGCGTGTGTCTAGCCTAATAGTAGGGTATGCAGGGGTAAGGTTGCGTTAAGGCAAAGGCCTTCAAGTAAGCATACTACCATGCAATTCCTATCATAATATGACTGTAGCAGTAAAGTAAAGCAATAGCAGTTCTATATTAGCCATGCATAATAGGTACTATGAGGTTGGGTGGGATGTGGCACCTTTGGTGTAGTCATCTCTGTACTCCTCATGGTACTCACAATCCTCGTCCGTCTGGTTCTCCTCCGAGTCTGCAAACGATCGCATTATAGTCATGTTAGCGACGTCTATAGAGTAGCATAAAGAAGTAATGAAAATTCAAAAGAGTCAAATACACTCAAACATGGGTTCATTGTGTAGAGCTTGATTTTAGATGAATTTTGGTCCTGGTTTCATATTTTTCTGAGGTCGTATGATTTAGTTATGAATTTCCAAAGTTTAAATCATTTTTGAAAATGGAAAAAGGCTGAATTAATCCTGGGCTGACACGTGTCATGCTGTGGTTGGTCCACGTGGCTTGCTGACATCAGCATGACATCAGCATCACGGTTCCGAGCTGCCGGGTGGGGTGCAGCTGACGTCAGCATGACATCATCAACATCATCCACACCGACAGGTAGGGCCAAAGGCTATTGGGTCACTGACAGGTGGGTCCGGTCCAAGTCAATGTCGGTCAACGGCAAGTCAACGGTCAACAGTCAGGGTCACTAACATGTGGGGGCCTGGGCTGCTGACGTGAGCAGCTGATGTCAGCGTGACGTCAGCATGACGTCAGCTCAGCTGTGCTGGCTTCTAACATGTGGGTCCCACGTGACGTCATCATGACATCAGCATCTAACGTGTGGGTCCAGAGTGTCCGTGTCACTGACATGTGGGGCCAGGTCAATGGTCAATACGGCCGGGTCTCAAACGGGCTTCGTGTTGGGCCGGGCCGGACACATGGCATGCTGTGACGCAGCCACGTCACGGCCATGGGCCTCCACTGGGCCATGGTCCACGGCTCACGGTCCACGGTGGACAGATGCGCCAGTCTACGGTGGACCGCGTCTTCTTTCGGTGAGCCGCGTCCACCCCTCTCTTCTCTATCTGTGGTTTATGTGCATCGGGTTCATGCATGGGTGGCCAGTGAGGGGGGGTGTCCCCCTGTTTCTCCCACGGCGGTGCTCCTGCCGGCGGCGAGCTCGCTGGTGAGCCTCTGTGGTGGTGTTGGTGTCCAATTGGGGAGGGGAAAGGCTTCCCCAGGCTACGGAGACTGTGATGGTGGGGTCTAGGTGGTGGCCGGGGCTCACCGAGGCGCTGGCCACGGTGAACGGTGGCTCAAGCTCCACCGGCATGCGGGAATGGCACGGTGCTGCGGCATAGGCCAATTTTGTGGTGCGTGTGGGCGACACAACGCTCCAACGGGCATGTTGGGCATGTCGAGGGGTCCTCCAGGGCCTTCGGTGGCTTTGGCCACGGTGGCAGCCTCCCGAGCATGATGGCGGCGTCGATGAGGCGACTATGACCTCAGAGAAGTGTCACGGTGGGGGCGTGTAAGTTTCTGCGAGTTCATGGGGCCACGGCAAGGACGTTTAGGCTCAAAGGCGGGGCTCAGATTCTCATGTGGCCGGTAGGGGCTTCTCGGCGGCCACGGCGGTCATGAAGACGACGGCGAGGTGCACGGGTGAACCACGGGGCTCCAATGGGGTGATCACGGTGCGGTCACGGATGTGTGCGTGGGTGCAAGTGTTCCCACAGACTGGAGATGGTCCTGGCCTTCGCGCTCCCAGGGTGGAGCGCCATGGCCGATGAGATGAGGTTCGGCGGTGGCGGGCAAAGAGAGACTGGAAGGGGGCTCACCATGGGTGTTGTGGAAGAGGGGATAGCGGTGGAGTGAAGCATTGCAGCCGTGTAGCTCTAGAAGCCATGCAGTGCAGCATTGCCCGCGTCAGTGACGACAACGTCGACATCGTCTTTGGCTCCGACGACCTCCTCCGCTGCGGCGGCTTCGGCGTTTTCTCCCCTTCCCCTTTCTTCCCCTTCTCCCCCTTCTCTCTTGGTTCGGATGCGCTGTGGATGGCCACCAGGTGGCGGCGAGCGACTGGACGAGCGCTAGGGCTCCAAGGCTGGGGCTTTTATAGCCGAGCTCAGCCATGGAGCTCGGTGATCGGTGGATGGAGGCCAAGAGGTGATCGGAGGTGCACGCTTGCATCCAACGGCGCGCGCGTGGTTGCGTGGGTGCGGCGCAAAGGATATAGGGGCATGCCCCGGGCGTGACCCCCTGGCCCGCCCCCTGCCAGTGCTATCAGCGTTTGGTCGCACGGTGGTTGAGCACGGCGTGGGGAAGAAGAACAGTAGGGCTGACATGCGGGGTCCAGCGGGCAGCGGCTGCAAGCAGAGGCGGGGAGACACATGGGCATGGGCGACGTGCGGCTGACACATGGGGTCAAGTGGCAGCGGCAGCTGGCGAAGGCAGCAGGGCGCGCAGGCGACATGCTGGGCCACGAGCTAGGCTGTTGCACGTGAGTTGGGGCGGCCTGCTACTATGCGCGTGTGGGCCAGCAGAGAGGAGATGTGAAGGGCTGGGCCGGTTGGGCTGGTTGGCGCAGGCCGAGCCTGCGAGGCCTTCTTCTTCTTTTCTTCTTTCTTTTTTTTCATTTCTTCTCCTTTGTTTGATTTCAAATTTGGTTTAGTATTTGAATTCAAAACTGAGGTAACTTATTCATTGGAGTTTAGGGAATTTTGTTTAATAATAACTTTATGGTTTATTACTTTAATGGATTTGTTAAGCATAACATAAAGCAAATGGAAGTCCAAATCACAACTTGAATTAACAATGTATGTAACACTTTATTTGTTAGAAATTAAATAACATAATCAACAAATGGCATGCCATGCTTATGTGTTGTCTTGGTTGGGTCAGACCTAATGCATCTCTTAGGTTGGGTTTCTATACATGACACTCATCATCACATGGGAGTTTTTAAGAAAAATTTTGTAGTTGTGATTTTTGGTGTGTGGATTTTTGGGTTGTTACAGTCCTACCCCCTTAACAGAATCTCATCCCTGAGATTAAAGTGTAACATACTCTTTGAAGAGGTAAGGATATCATAGCCGGAGGTCAGACTCTTTCTCCCATGTTGCTTCTCTCTCAGTGTGATTGATCCATTGGATCTTGCACATAGGAATAGTCTTGCTACGGGTCTCTTTGGTATCTCTACCTAGAATTCTGATAGGATGTTCTTTATACTCAAGTGTATCTTGAATGTCAAGTGTATCAGTTGGAACTACTTCATCGGGTACTCTCAAACACTTGCATAGCTGTGAGACATGGAATACGGGATGTACACCCATCAATTCCTCGGGTAGCTCAAGTTCATAGGCGAGCTTTCCAATCCTCTTGCAAATCTTGTATGGGCCAACAAATCTAGGGGCAAGCTTCCCTTTCACATGGAATCTGATAGTTCCACGTAGCGGGGATACCTTGAGATAGACAAAATCTCCCACATTGAACTCAAGTTCTCTTCTCCTTTTGTCAACATAGCTCTTGTATCGACTTTGAGCAATTCTCAAATTCTTCTTCACTTGCGCAACTCCTTCTTCTGCATCTTGAATCTTAGCGGAGTCAAAGAACGATCTTTCTCCTGGTTGGGACCACATCAAAGATGTCTTACAAGGTCTACCATACAGAGCTTCAAATGGCGACATCTTGATACTAGCTTGGTAGCTGTTGTTGTAAGAGAACTCTGCATAAGGTAGGCATTTCTCCCAATCAGAGCCATAGTTCAGTATACTAGCACGAAGCATGTCCTCTAAGATCTGATTTAATCGTTCTGTCTGTCCATCTGTCTGTGGGTGGTAAGCGGTACTGCAATCAAGTTTGGTTCCAATGGACTTGTGCAGAGCTTCCCAGAATCGGGACACAAATTGAGGACCACGATCAGATACAATACTAGAGGGAGCTCCATGCAGTCTGAGAATATGCTCAATATATAGATCTGCTAATTTTTTGGCATTGGTCTTGGTCTTTACTGGTACAAAGTAAGAAATCTTGGTCAAGCGATCAACAATCACCCAGATGGAATCATTGCCTTTCTGTGAATGGGGCAATCCAACTATGAAATCCATGGATATGCTCTCCCACTTCCACTCGGGAACGTCAAGAGGCTTTAGCAAACCTGTAGGCCATTGATGTTCAGCCTTGACTCTATTATAGGTGTCACATCATGCCACATGTCCTACAATGTCTATCTTCATGCCTTTCCACCAAAAGCGTTTCTTCAAATCTTGATACATTTTTGAACCTCCAGGGTGGATACAGTACTTAGAATCATGAGCTTCTGACAGAATTTCCTCTCGTAGCACTGGGTTAGATGGAACACAGATTCTGTTCTTGAACCAGATGGTTCCTTGTTCATCTTCATGGTGGTTGGTCTTATAGCCTAGTTTCATCAGACCACGGAGATATTTGATGGATGCGTTCTGTGAGATCATACTATATGCAGAGCTCATTCAACAAGCCGTGCGATAGTATCTCAAGTTGGAAATCATCAATCTCTTCCTTGAGCTTAGGTGGTACGAATTCAGTGATCAAAGTGTGACAGTAGCTCTTGCGACTAAGAGCATCTATGACTACATTAGCTTTTCCCAGATGATAGTGAATTTCTAGGTCATAGTCCTTGATCACCTCTAGCCATCGGCGTTGCCTCATATTTAGATCTTCTTGAGTGAAAAAGTACTTCAAGCTCTTGTGATCGATGTAGATATCACACTTGTTGCCTATCAAGTAGTGCCTCTAGATTTTCAAGGCATGCACAACTGCTGCTAACTCTAGATCATGAGTAGGGTAATGGTTCTCATGTTCTTTCAACTATCGAGAAGCATAAGCTATCACTCTTCCATCTTGCATTAATACACAACCAAGTCCTTGATGGGATGCATCATAGTAGACCATGAAATCTTTGCTGATATCAGGCAATGCTAACACAGGAGTTGTGGTAAGCTTCTTTTTCAATTCCTTTTAGCTTTGTTCGCACTCGGGCATCCATTCAAACTCCTTGGTCTTCTTTAGAAGGTTAGTCATTGGACGGGCTATCTTGGAAAAGTTCTCAATGAATCGGCGATAATATCCAGCCAATCCCAAGAAACTTCTGACTTCTGTCACATTATGGGGTTGATCCCATTCTTTCACGGCCTCAACCTTAGCTGGGTCAACTGCAACACCTTCAGCTGATAGTACATGGCCTAGAAAGGCAACTTCCTATAACCAAAACTCACATTTGCTGAACTTTGCGTAGAGCTGATATTGGGCTAGTTTCTCGAGCACCATTCTCAGATGATGTTCATGTTCTTCAGCGGTGGATGAATAAACAAGGATGTCATCAATGAATACCACCACGAACTTATCCAGCTCATCCATAAAAACCTTATTCATCATGTTCATGAAGTATGCGGGAGCATTCATGAGTCCAAAGGACACCATAGAGAACTCAAATTGCCCATACCTAGTCACAAAAGCTGTCTTTGGAATATCACTTTCTCGAATCTTCATCTGATGATAGCCAGATCTAAGATCAATCTTGGAGAAATACTTGGCACCTCGAAGCTGATCAAGCAGATCATCAATTCTTGGTAGGGGGTACTTGTTCTTGATGGTGACTGCGTTCAAGTTCCGGTAATCAATGCACATTCTCATTGAACCATCCTTCTTCTTGACAAACAGAACATGGGATCCCCAGGGTGAAGCACTGGGTCTGATATATCCCTTCAAGATGAGCTCATCAAGCTATTTCTTGAGCTCAGCCAGTTCATCAACTAACATGCAATAGGGTCTCTTGGCAATGGGTCCCGTTCTCGGCAATAGATCAATGATGAACTCTACATCACGGTCTGGTGGTATACCCGATAATTCTTTAGGGAATACATTGGGATAGTCTCTGACTACTGGCACATCATGAACTATCTTCTCCTCTTTTTGTGATTTTGAACTTGCTTTAAGGGCACATAGGATAGAGGTGGACTTTCCAGACAGGGGCTCACATCTAATGACTTGGCCTGATGGGTGGGTCACTTGGACGTATCTAGGTGAACATGATATGATACCTTGGTGAATGGTTAACCAATCCATACCTAGGATGACATCTAGGCTAGTGGAAGGTAAAAGGGTTAGGTCGGCTTTAAAGACAAGACCCTCAATGGTAAGACTCACTCCCTTACAGATGTGGGTGCATTTTAGGTCTCCTAACGGTGAACTGGTGATGATAGGCTTTTCACGTGGGGTTACAGGCAGGTCATGCTCTCGTGCAAACTTGGATGATATGTATGAACAAGTTGCTCTAGAGTCGAATAGAACTGATGCAGTGTTGCCATTAACTAAAAACATACCGTACACCACGTCAAGGGCAGCTTGTGCTTCCTCGGTGTCTAGATGGTTGAGACGTCCATGAGTCGTAGATCCCTTGAGCTAAGACTTCTGAGCAGCGGAGTTCTGAGGGCATTCAGCGGCCTTGTGACCTGGTTGGCCACAAGCAAAGCAGGTGAAAGGCATACCGCCCATAGGGGTTAGCGCGGGTGCCTTCCAGTTTCCAGTGCCTAGTGCAGAGCGGTTGTGTGCTGGGCGTTCATTCGCTGAGCAGGGACGGTTGAAACGGTCCTGAGCATAACGGTCCCGGGTGTAATGATCCTGAGCAGGGTAGGAGTATTTGGTGGTGTAGCCTCCACTACCCCTACTCGATCCAGGGTTGTCATCCCTATTGTGGTGAGAGCGTTCCCTAGATGGTGCATCTCTATGAAACCTCTTGCGATCACGACCGTGGAGAGACTCCTCAGGCTTACGCTTCCTCTCCCTGTACTCTTCTCCAGCTTCAGCATGGTCCTTCTCAATCTGGATGCAGCGATCCACCAGAGCACACAACGTGTTACTCTCAATACCACCAAACTTCAGCTTGATGTGCGGGTTAAGTCCCTTGCGATAATAGTACAGCTTCTCCTTCTCAGAGTTCACAACATAGGGAGGTGCATAGCGAAGAAGATTGGTGAAACGAGTAGTGTACTCAGTCACCCTATCCTTTCCCATCTTGATGTTGCAGAACTCCTCAGCTTTGGCCTCCATGACACCCTTGGGAATGTGATACTCAGTGAATGCTTTGGTGAACTCATCCCACGAGATGTTGGCAGGGTCCTCATGGGAATCACTGAAACTGTCCCACTAGGCGTGTGCTGCACCTGTGAGCTGGTGTGTGGCAGCTCCAACACACTCATCGTCGGTGAAAGTAGTGAGATCAAGCTTCTTCTCCATCTCCTTGAGCCAGTCATCGGCTACAAGTGGGTCAGGGTTGGTGCCATCATAGGTAGGTGGCCTTAGCTTCAGGAATCCCTCCAGCTTCCTTTGGAAGTCATTCTGCTAACCTCCTTGGCGATGGTTTGCTCCTTCAACAAGAGCTACAAGAAGCTGGGTCTGCTGTGCCATCACTTCTGCCAGGTTTGGTGGTGGTAGTGGAGGAATGTTCTCCTCAGGCGGTGGAGTATTCTTTAGGTGGAAGGGTATCCCTCCACATCCACGTCCACGGCCACAGCCATGGTTGTTGCCACCACGTCCCCCATTTGGTTCAACTGGGTCAGGGGTGGGCGCACGTCCATGGTTCATTAGGCGATCGGATCGGCGGTTCGGCATCTGCAACACGGATCATAGAGAATCTTTAGTGCTTGTGCCATGAGTGCTTATAGTTTGATATGATTTCAACGATTTAAAGAAAAACATTTATACTATCCAACACTCATTACAAAGAAGCAATAAGATCCATAAGATGCAATAAGATCCAAAACATTCATTACATGGGTTTTATTACATAGCATCATCTCTAGTAGCTACACTTGAAGACGTGCGAGAATTGTACTATGCATAAAGTCTCATAATACATCTCATAAGGGGTACATCATGGGGTACAACTTACGAAGGCTACTGACATGACTCATGACCACACGAGGTCATCTACTCTAACTCGTACACCGCAGCTAGGATACGATTGTTCTCGATCTTGATCTCCTCATCAGACTTGTGAAGTCAGGATACGTACTTCAAGGCCTCGGTGAGCTCCTTAGTAGGCTTGGCTCTAGGTAGGGTAGGGTAGGCGTCTAGGTTGAGGCAAGTCGGGGTTAACTCAAACTCCTCTATCCTAGGCTTCGTCTTGCTACGAATCTCCTTGGGTAGCTGATCCCACATACCCTTCATCTCCCTGAGGCGCTTCCTATCTGACTTCTGCTAGGCCTGTCGAGTCCTCTCACATTTGTCCTGTAGGTACTCGTTCTGCCTGAGTGCCTCGATCAGGTGACCCTAGTTACGAACGGCCTTGTTTTTGAACTCTTCTAGATCTTGAGTCATGGTCTTGTTTCGAGACTGGATCTTCAACATGTCAATCCCCTTGGATCTCTCTCTGTCTCCTCTACCGTTGAACTCAGCCTTCTTGTCGTCCAACTCTCTCTGCAACTCCAAGACCTTACTATCGAGGTAGCAGTTCCTATTGCCTAGGTCGGCGGCTTTGTCCTGTAAGTCGTCGACCTTGGCTCTATGGATTTCTTCACGGTGGTTGAGCTCGTCCTATAGCTTGGCAACTGTCTCAAGTAGACTAGCTCGCTCCTATGCTCTCTGTGAGTCTCACTCCTGGTACTCCCACTGGAGGGCCTAGTCCTGATGTCTCCTCTCCTCCAGCTGGGTCACGTACCTATCCTGCTCCAGCAGGTGGATAGCTGAGATGCATAGGCATCTATCCTCCTTGGCAAGGATAACTCTACCGGCTGCGAAACTCTGCTCACTAGGGGTAAGGCTGAGGTCGAGGGCCTAGGGAAGAAGACGGAACTCTATCGTTTTTAGGTGTTCGTAGTGGTCCCTCATCACTCTGCGAAGTGCCTTGTGCGAGATAGCTCGCAGTCCCTCCTCGACGGTGTCCTCTATAGTCAACTCGGTGGAAGCTGGGACAGAAGGTAAGGTAGTGCTAGCTGGGAACTCGACTGAGGTGACAATCGGTCCTTTGATTCCTCCTTCCAGAGCTGGCTTCCCAGTGCAGGTGACCTTGACAAGCTCGTCGGGGACACCTAACGTGACGAGAACTTGGTAGAGGGTCTATGCAAAACCCTCGAGCTCACGTAGGTCGAAGGTAAGCTTGGCGTGGTCCAGAGGTAGCGGTCCTAGAGGTGGCTAGTCGACGTTCATTGCCATCTGCATGTTTTAAGGAACAGGTGTTAGCAGGTCCATAATAGATAAGCCTTGCAGAAAAGTAAATGCAGGGTCGGTATATAACCGAAAGAAGGGCTGTTCACATCCTATTCTTTCGTCCATTTCTAAGGGTTTCATCCTAAGGTCAAGTATGGCTCTGATACCAACTGAAACAACCCCAATTTCCGCGAAGGGAAAACCACAGAGTTGAAGTGTAATAAGACCGTGGTAGATCATATTACCCAAATTCCAGTCGAATATCACATCCATACAATGATATTATTAGAGTACAAATAGTACGGAATTATATAATTTATTACATCGCCGCATTGGCGGAATCAAAAGTAGTATTCATTTAGAACAGCTTGAAGATAAGATCGCCAAACTCGAGCATAGGCATGAACCCCTCAACCGTCAAACTCCTCGGAGCTATACTCCTCAGCAGAACCTGTATGCCAAAATTTATCAGTACGATTTGTACTAGCCACTCCCAACCCTATGAGCATTGCTTTGTAGAAATTAGATGCAAGTTGGATATAGTCAAAAGGAACCTATAAGGCTGGGGTTTCCTATGTTATTTTAGCATATCAAGTATATAATAGTATAGTCAAGTTTTAACACCATTCCCACACATATTCCACCCATTCCCATTCTAGAGCCAGGTTTCGATCCCGGGAATCGACATACCACCATCTCCACACCATCACCATACCATACCATACCAAACCATACCATACCATACCATCGCTCAGTCGATAGGCCAACTCCCTCTCGACACTGTCTCAAGGCCCATAGCCCCTGGCTACGACCGAACACTCTCTCATGGGGGAAGAAGAGAAGGACGCATCTCGCTATCTAGTTTAAGCGAAACCCAGGAAAGGTCCATAGCCGACAAGTCGGCACATGTATCGATCGATCAACCATACACTCTATAGAGGTTTTACATAACCACAAGATCCACCTTCCTCGCTGACCGTCGTCAACTGGGCTGATTCCGGCCGCTTGCTAGCCTAGGATAATGCCACTCTACCATTCAGCCTACACCCCAAGTCTAGTCTGGGGTGGCTAAAACTGTGAGTCATGAGCCGGGTCCACAAGGTCTCCATGAAGTCTTGGAAGGGTGTGGGGGAAATCCTCCGCGCCCCGTACCTCCTTACACTGTCCGCAATCAACCTAGCAGTAGTGGCAATATCCTACCAAGTAGTCTGACCATCCCGCACCATATAGGGCGAGTGGTACATAAGGCTTCCCGGTGAATCTGAGTACTAGTAAGTCCTTAGGGGTGACCAAGCCAGAATGTCTCCAACAGGGTTTCCATTTATCGTGCCACCACAGCACCTCCATCCCGGGCTCCTCCCGTCATAGGTTCACACCTAGGACCACCTCGTATACCATTTACCCACCACAGGTATCCATTTCTAGGGGTGCCCAGGTAGCACCCCATGGCAAGACATGCCCTAGGCTCATTGTATACTCTAACTTGGTCGACACAACCCTCACCCTCCACACACCCAAGTCACACACGCAGCACTCTCCCCATAGTCCAGATAACACTAGTTTCCACCACGCATGTAGTATAAGCGTTGTAGAAGTATAAGTAATGAAATATATAGCTGTAAGTGTGTGTCTAGCCTAATAGTAGGGTATGCAGGGGTAAGGTTGTGTCAAGGTAAAGGCCTTCAAGTAAGCATACTACCATGCAATTCCTATCAAAATATGACTGTAGTAGTAAAGTAAAGCAATAACAGTTCTATATTAGCCATGCGTAATAGGTACTATGAGGTTGGGTGGGATGTGGCACCTTCGGTGTAGTCATCTCCGTACTCCTCACGGTACTCATGATCCTCGTTCGTCCGGTTCTCCTCCGAGTCTGCAAACGATCGCATTATAGTCGCGTTAGCGACGTCTATAGAGTAGCACAAAGAAGCAATGAAAATTCAAAAGAGCCAAATGCACTCAAACATGGGTTCATTGTGTAGAGCTTGATTTTAGATGAATTTTGGTCCTGGTTTCATATTTTTTTGAGGTCATATGATTTAGTTATGAATTTCCGAAGTTTAAATCATTTCTAAAAGTGAAAAAAGGCTGAATTAATCCTGGGCTGACACGTGTCATGCTGTGGTTGGTCCACGTGGCTTGCTGACATCAGCATGATGTCAGCATCACGGTTCTGAGCTTACAGATGGGGTCCAGCTGACGTCAGCATGACGTCATCAACGTCATCCACACCGACAGGTGGGGCCAAAGGCTATTAGGTCACTGACAGGTGGGTCCGGTCTAAGTCAACGTCGGTCAATGGTGAGTCAACGGTCAATAGTTAGGGTCACTAACATGTGGGGGCCTGGGCTGCTGACGTCAGCAGCTGATGTCAGCGTGACGTCAGCATGACGTCACCTCGACTGTGCTGGCTTCTGACATGTGGGTCCCACATGACATCATCATGATGTCAGCATCTGACGTGTGGGTCCAGAGTGTCCGTGTCACTGACATGTGGGGCTAGGTCAACGGTCAACGTTGACTAGTCAACGGTCAATACAGCCAGGTCTCAAACGGGCTTCGGGTTGGGCCGGTCTAGGCTGGGCCGGGCCGGACACGTGGCATGCTGTGACATAGCCATGTCACGGCCATGGGCCTCCACTAGGCCATGGTCCATGGCTCACGGTCCACGGTGGATAGATGTGCCGATCTACGGTGGACCGCGTCTTCTTTCGGTGAGCCACGTCCACCCCTCTCTTCTCTGTCTGTGGTTTACGTGCACTGGGTTCATGCATGGGTGGCCAGTGAGGGGGGTGTCCCCCCTGTTTCTCCCGCGGTGGTGCTCCTGCCGGCGGCGAGCTCGCTGGTGAGCCTCCGTGGTGGTGTTGGTGTCCAATTAGGGAGGGGAAAGGCTTCCCTAGGCTACAGTGACTATGATGGTGGGGTCTAGGTGGTGGCCGGGGCTCACCGAGGCGCTGGCCATGGCAAACGGTGGCTCAAGCTCCACCGGCATGTGGGAATGGCGTGGTGCTACGGCATAGGCCGATTCTGTGGTGCGCGTGGGCGACACAACGCTCCAACAGGCATGTTGGGCATGTCGAGGGGTCCTCTAGGGCCTCCGGTGGCTTTGGCCACAGCGGTAGCCTCCCGAGCACGACGGTGGCGTCGATGAGGCGGCTATGACCCTAGAGAAGTGTCGTGGAGGGGGCGTGTAAGTTTCTACGAGTTCGTGGGGCCACAGCGAGGACGTTCAGGCTCAAAGGCGGGGCTCGGATTCTCATGTGGCCGGTAGGGGCTTCCCGGCGGCCATGGCGATCATGAAGATGACGACGAGGCACATGGGTGAACCACGGGGATCCAATGGGGTGATCACGGTGTGGTCATGGATGTGTGCGTGGGTGCAAGTGTTCCCACAGACCGGAGATGGCCTTGGCCTTCGTGCTCCCGGGGTGGAGCACAATGGCCGACGAGATGAGGTTCGGCGGCGGCGGGTAAATAGAGACCGGAAGGGGGCTCACCATGGGTGTTGTGGAAGAGGGGATAGCGGTACAGTGAAGCGTTGCAGCTGTGTAGCTCCAGAAGTCGTGTAGTGCAGCGTTGCCCACATCAGTGACGACAACGCCGGCATCGTCTTCGTCTCCGATGACCTCCTCCTCCGCGGTGGCTTTGATGTTTTCTCCCCTTCCCCTTTCTTCCCCTTCTCCCCCTTCTCTCTTGGTTCGGATGCGTTGTGGATGGCCACTAGGTGGTGGCGGGCGATGGGACGAGCGCTAGGGCTCCGGGGCTGGGGCTTTTATAGCCGAGCTCGGCCATGGAGCTCGGTGATCGGCGGATGGAGGCCGAGAGGTGATTGGAGGCGCACGCTTGCATCCAACGGCGCGTGCGTGGTTGCATGGGTGCGGCGCAAAGGAGACAGGGGCATGCCCCGGGCGTGACCCCCTGGCCCACCCCCTACCAGTGCTGTCGGCGTTTGGTCATGCGGTGGTTGAGCATGGCATGGGGAAGAAGAACAGTAGGGCTGACATGCGGGGTCCAGTAGGCAGCGGCTGCAAGCGGAGGTAGGGAGACGTGCGGGCGTGGGCGACGTGCGGCTGACACATGAGGTCAAGTGAAAGCGGCAGCTGGCGAAGGCAGCAGGGCGCGCGGGCGATGCGCTGGGCCACGAGCTGGGCTATTGCGCATGAGTTGGGGCCGGCCTGCTACTACGCACGCGTGGGCCAATAGAGAGGAGATGTGAAGGGCTGGGCCAGTTGGGCTGGTTGGCGCAGGCTGAGCCTGCGAGGCCTTCTTCTTCTTTTCTTCTTTCTTTTTTTTCATTTCTTCTCCGTTGTTTGATTTCAAACTTGGTTTAGTATTTGAATTCAAAACTGAGGTAACTTATTCATTGGAGTTTAGGGAATTTTGTTTAATAATAACTTTATGGTTTATTACTTTAATGGATTTGTTAAGCATAACATAAAGCTAATGGAAGTCCAAATCACAACTTGAATTAACAATGTATGTAACACTTTATTTGTTAGAAATTAAATAACATAATCAACAAATGGCATGTCATGCTTATGTGTTGTCTTGGTTGGGTTAGACCTAATGCATCTCTTAGGTTGGGTTTCTATACATGACACTCATCATCACATGGGAGTTTTTAAGAAAAATTTTGTAGTTGTGATTTTTGGTGTGTGGATTTTTGGGTTGTTACAATCAACCACCAACACAATTGCGATAGAGAACCTTGACAATGATCATGATTTGACTCTTGAGAATGTGATGCTTAGAGAAGAGAACAAGAGACTCAAGATGGACAAGGCCCTTGATAAGCGACCAACAAATGAGTCACTTCAAGAAGAGAACAAGAAACTCAAGTTGGAGAAGGAGCATCTCAAGATCGGTTTGAGCAAGTTCACAAGAGGCCACTATCTTTAAAGTGAGCTACTAATGAACACCATGATGAAGATGGATAGAAGTGGCATTGGATACCATTCAAATCAAGAGAAGAAAGCTAAAGCTCAACATCAACATCAACAATACAAATCAAAGCCTAAGCCAAAGAGATGCTTTGAGTGTGGACAAGAAGGTCACTTTGCTCATGAGTGTCAAACTCCACCACCACAACCCTTGCTCATGCATGCTAGACCCTTTGGTTACAATGCTCACTTCATCATTAGAAAGAATGCTAAAGGCAAAGCCGAAGCTATGTTCTTAGGTCCACCCAACAAGAATAGGCTAAAGCAAATTTGGGTTGCTAAGTGTTTGATTAATAAAGTTGTTGGCCCCCGTCAAATGTGGGTGCCTAAAAATCAAGCTTGATCTCTTGTGTGTGTAGGTGAACTATACAAGACCGGTGGGAGTCATTGGGTTATTGATAGTGATTGCACTCAACATATGACTGGTGATCCTCGTATATTCACTTCACTAGATGAAGAAGTGAATGGTTAAGAAAGGATAACATTTGGTGATAATTCAAAGGGAAAGTACAAGGGTTGGGCAAAGTTGCAATATCAAATGATCACTCAATTTCAAATGTACTCTATGTTGCTTCATTGAGCTTCAACTTGCTATTCGTGGGACAATTGTGTGATCTAGGCTTTCAATACTTATTCACCGAGAAGGAAGTGGTTGTATCAAAGAAGGATGATGAACAAGTGATATTCGAAGGCTTTAGATACAACAATCTATATCTAGTTGATTTCACCTCCGAAGATGCTAACTTGAAGACATGCTTATTCATCAAAACATCACTTGAGTGGCTTTGGCATAGGAGGCTTGCACATGTTGGGATGAGCTCACTCAAGAAGATAATAAAGAAGTTGGTGAGAGGCTTGAAGGATGTCAAGTTTGATAAGGACAAATTTTGTAGTGCATGTCAAGCCGGCAAGCAAGTTGCAAACACTCATCTAACTAAAGCTTACATGTCAACATCATGAGTGCCAGAGCTTCTCCACATGGATTTATTTGGACCAACAACTTATAAGAGTTTGGGAGGCAACCTCTATTGTCTTGTGATAGTTGATTATTATTCAAGATACACTTGGGTGTTCTTCCTTCATGATAATATCGAAGTGACTGCATGTTTCAAGAAGTTTGACAAGAGAACACAAAATGAATTTGAAGTGAAACTCAAGAAGATAAGAAGCGACATTGGGAAAGAATTTGTGAACACAAACATTGGAGAGTATTGTGATGAAGTTGGGATCAAGCATGAGGTCTCTGCAACCTATAATCCTCAACAAAATGGTGTAGTAGAGAGAAAGAACCAGACACCTATCACCCTTGCAAGAACTATGCTTGATGAGTATAATACACCGCAAGATTTATGGGCAGAAGCTATCAACACTGTATGCTATGCGTTCAACCGCCTATTTCTTCAAAAGTTTCTTGGCAAGACCCCCTATGAGTTGCTCAATGGGAAGAAGCCGGATGTCTCATTCTTCCAGGTGTTTGGTTGCAAATACTACATCTACAAGAAGCGACAACACCTAGGGAAGTGCCAAAGACATTGTGATATTGGGTTTCTTGTTGGCTACACATCAAAATCCAAATCATATCGAGTATTTAATTATGCCACCGCCTTGGTTGAAGAAACATATGATGTGTAGTTTGATGAATCTAACGGCTCCCAAGGAGCATATGAGAATCTTGATGATGTAGATGATGAACCATTGAGGGTGGCCATGAAGAAAATTTCGGTTGGAGACATCAAGTCTAAAGATGATGAAGATGAAGTGCAAGTGATTGATCCACCCTCTTCATCAAATGTGCCACAAGATGATGATAAAGATGGGAGAGTAGAAAATGAAGATACTCATGTCTCCCATGATCAAATGGTGGCACAAGCTCAATATGTTGATGCTCCACAACCTCCTCCTCAAGTGGTTGATAAAAGAAGTTCTTCTCTACTTCAAGCACATCCACAAGATCTCATCATAGGGAGTCCTTCAAAGGGTGTAATGACTCATTCTAAAAAATTTGTTTCTTTTATTGAACATCACTCTTTTGTTTCTTGCATTGAACCCAAAAGTGTAGATAAAGCTCTTCAAGATCCGGATTAGATAAATGCCATACATGAAGAATTGGACAACTTCACCCTCAATGAAGTTTGGAAACTTGAAGAATGACCACAAGATGCAAGAGTCATTAGAACAAAGTAGGTGTTCCGCAACAAGCAAGATGATCAAGGCATTGTTGTCAGGAACAAGGCAAGGCTAGTTGCAAAGGGGTTCTCTCAAGTTGAAGGTTTGTATTTTGGAAAGACCTTTGCACCGGTTGCAAGACTTGAAGCCATCCGTATCCTTCTTGCATATGCATCATATCATGAAATAAAATTATACCAAATGTATGTTAAAAGTGCATTTTCAAATGGCTTCATAAATGAACTAGTCTATGTTGATCAACCTCTTAGGTTTGAAGACCCTATATATCCTAATCATGTTTATAGGTTGTCCAAGGTGGTATATGGTCTAAAGCAAGCCCCAAGAGCTTGGTATGAGCGCCTTTGGGATTTCCTCATTGAGAAGGGCTTCACCATTGGGAATGTCGACACCACACTATTCACCAAGAATCTTAATGGAGAGATCTTAATTTGTCAAGCATATGTTGATGCTATCATATTTGGCTCAACAAATGAAGACTATTGCAAAGAGTTTGGTGAATTAATATCAAAGGAGTTCGAGATGTCCATAATTGGAGACCTTACATTCTTTCTTGTTTTTTAAGTCAAGCAAATGAGAGAAGGGATTATCATCTCTTAAGAAAAGTATACCAAGGATCTTCTTAAGAGGTTCAAAATGGATGAATGTAAGCCAATCAATACACCAATACCATATAATAGACATCTTGACCTTAATGAGGGAGGTAAATCGGTTGATCAAACTCTCTACCATTCTATGATTGATAGCTTGTTATATTTGACCACATCTAGGCCTAACATCATGTTTAGTGTGTATGTGTGCTAGATTTCAAGCTAGTCCTAAGGAAGCTTACTTAGCTTCCGTTAAGAGAATCCTTAGGTACCTTAAGCACACACCAAGCATTCTCCTTTGGTATCCTAAAGGAGCTAGATTTGAACTCATTGGGTATTCCGATTTGGATTATGCGGGTTGCAAGATTGATAGGAAAAGCACATCTGGAGTACATAGTGTGGCCTTGTCCACCGCCAAGATGGAGTACATTGCCGTGGGTGCTTGTTGTGCACAAATCCTTTACATGAAGCAAACTCTTCTAGACTATGGTGTAGTTCTAGAAAAGGTACCCCTTGTATGTGACAATGAGAGCATGGTAAAACTTGCTTATAACCCGGTTTAACACTCTCGCACCAAGCACATAGATATCCGTCATCACTTTCTTAGAGATCATGTTGCTAAAAATGATATATAACTAGAAGGTGTAAGGACCGAAGATCAATTGGCGGATATCTTCACAAAATCGTTGGATGAGGCTACGCTTTGTAGGTTGAGGAATGAGCTCAATGTGCTTGACCTAAGTAACTTCTCTAAAAGATGAGCCTATGTTGACCCCTGCATTGCATTGTAATACAAAACATATTTAATTTTTAGTAATGCACTTAGGGCTTATCTAACATGGTTAAGATAACCACCGAAAAGTGTGTGAAAAAGCTTAACCTTGTATCAAACTTGACAAGCAACTAGATTTACTTTCTTATAATTGCATTGCATATGCATGCGTGTTGCTTTGTCGTTTCTTTTTGGTTAAGTTTTGAGCATCTGCTGTGTTCGTCCATAAATAGGGAGAGCATTTGAAGCACCTAATGGTTGAAATCCCTATTGTTATGATGCTCCTCACCCCATTTTGTTGCTTATTTTCCTAGAAAGATTATAGCTGAAGGCAAAATATTTTAAAAATTTTGAGGGTTTGAGAGAGATCTCCCATATCAGTTCTAATTGGTAGTTATTTGGTTCTTATTTGAATTGGAACTTGGTTGGGAGAAAGCGCGGTTGAAAATATGGGAAATCAACTATCTTTGGAGGACCGAACGCTAAGACTGGACCCATCCACAGAGCGTCTAGTCATTTGGTGAAGGCAACTGACGCTGAACAATGCTTCATCAGCGTCCAATGTGAAGGTGAAGCCACGTCCGGTCATCACGAGGAGGAACACAGGAAAGGACCGGATTCAAAGCTGCATTCAGTCATAGGGCCTCGGACGCGTCCAGTCACAACTAAGGTGTTTCTGGAGCTCTCTATGTTTGATCGGACTCTGCTGCGTCTGCGTCCATATATTTGTAGCGTTGCGTCCGATCATGGTAGTCAAAGCACAATGGATTTCAAATTCCGACTAACACATGGGGCCCGCGTTCTTCCTTTCCAAAATTGGCAACTGCCTCTCTGCACACTCTCTTACTGTCAAGTGGGACCACAACCCCCTTTCTTTCCCAATCCGAACCGCCCGCGCTCCCATTCTCCGTACATCGACGTTTCCGCACTCATACTCCCTAACCCTAAACATCGCCGTCACGTCTAACCGCACCACCTCAACCTACCACCATGCCCATTCTCCCATGGCAGTTGTTTATTAGTTGATCTCTCAGATAATGGACAGTTGATCTTGTCATTGGTTCTCTGAGTCAAGGGGAGTATTTGTTTGATTGCTTGATCAGTGGTAGTTGATCTCCTATAGTGGCTGTATGGCTCATTGCAAGAATGTCAAGGGTGGTCCCCACGATGAAGATAGGCGTCCGCCTCGTCTGATAGAGCAAGAAAAGGTGAAGGGGCCCAAGAAAGTGCTTGCAAAGAAGAAGTGCAAGCATGGTGACATAGAGGCAGAAAGGGCCATAGCAGTAGCAGCGACAGCAGCTGAGCATGCTGAGAGAGGTGATGAGGTAGTGGTGTCCACATTGGTGAGGCCCAGTTTCACCTTGAGGGCAGAGAGCTTGGCACTGAGGAGATAGAGTAGGTAGTGGCAGAGGAGCCTACACCATAGATAGAGCAGTAGTCAGAGCAGTCTTTGGAGCAGCAACAGCCACAACTTCGATGTTTCAGTCGTGCTCGTACTCAGGTGTCACTGTGGCCAAAGACACAGAGGCATGGCTTTCATGCACCTCCTAGACCACGAGGTCTGCCTCCGGTGGTACACTTGGACTTGAGGGATGCCACAACTCGGTAGGTTCAGCAGCTTCGCCATGTGGACTTTGTGTAGTGGTTTCCACCTCAGCGGGATGAGAGCTTTAGAGGGTTTCTACACAGTGTTGCAGGAGGACTTCTATAATGCTTACCTCAACAATGATGTGGCATTTAGAGCTTAGTGAGTGTGCCCCTTGGAGGCCATAGTAGCTATTGGAGGCGAGCAGATCCATCCCCACCTCACCTACCCGCCAGGTCTTGTAGACCTCTTAGGGCGGACTGGTCGGTATGTTCCATGATGGGTCAGAGAGTTCTATGCTTCTTTGTGGATTGACCCAAGTCAAGATATATTCACTTCACATTAAGAGGACGTGACTATAGGCTGTAGAGCTTGAGGGCTAGAGAGATACTAAGGATTCTAGAGTCCTCTAGTGAGATTCACGAGATCTGCTATGGAGAGACAGAGCCACCGAGATGCCCTCACAGTAGAGTGGTACCACCTACAGACACAGTAAGAGCTTACTTCACTGGGCCATTTAGAGAGGGATTGAGCCACACTCCATGTGACCTTACACCTATGACTTGCATCCTAAATGAGTGTAAGTGCATCTAGCCCTTTAGTGGGTTTTGGTAAATTGAATGACAACACAATTAAATGTCTAATAAGTCTGCTAAGTGTTGAACAGGAAATTGAGTCTATTGCATATACTTGTGGGTTGTGTATTAACAAGTATATACAAGGTTCAACTAGTAGGCAAACTTGATGATATGCCACATTGTGTTAAAGTGAATGTCAAACTATGTATTGTTGTATTGGAAGTTTTTGGAAGCAATCTAGTTCAAGTAAAAGATAACAATGCAAATGGAATCAATGAAATGGCTTCTATGTTGTGGGATATCATAGCATCATGTGAAAGAAAATATACTTGGTAAATGACAATGTATAGTGGATATAAGTCGGTCTCTACATTGGTTTGCTTATATGGATGAATATATGAAAGATCAATTGGAATGTCAAGCTAAAATGAGAAAGGAATAAGGAATCATGAATTAGCTTGACCATATTGATGTTGATCCATGTATGTCTCTATGTGAGACAAACTAAAGCTTGATTGATCTCAACATTCATATCTAGAAAATATTCAAGCAAGGATCAAAATATTGAAGAAATGTTTTTCAATAGATGCTTAATATAACGTGACTTAAGTATGGCTTGATAGGGTAAAGATAGCAAGGAAAGGGCTTTGAGGTACTAAGCGAAGGTGAAGGGCAAGCGATGGCTTGGCGACCGAGGTAACATGGCTAAGGTGAAGAAGAGAGTACTTGCATTGAGTCAAGATACTAATCAAGCTATGAGGAGTCATATTGTGTTGAGGATCAAATCATTAGTGGAAGTGACTTGAAGCCATGAAGGTGAACTCATATGTATGGACATGGTTCAAGTCACATAATCAAGGTATAATGAGAATGAGGAAAACATATTCGATAATAGAAGTTTTCAATTGCCAAATGAAGTGGCAACCGGCTCAAAGGCATTTACATTCTTTTATGCTTTGAATTTGAGTTTAGGAAAAGCCATACTATAAAAAGGGATTCTAGTACAATTGGTCAACTATGTAACTAGATGCTCAAAACTATAGATCTATATCCTCTTACCCAGCCAAAGCAGCCAGCCAAAAATCTCCAGATTCTACCTGTTTTGGCTAGAGCAGCAGTGCCGCCCATAAACAACCGTTGGGACCCAAGAGGTATAAATACCATTTGGGCCGACCCACAACGGAGAGATCTTCTTCTTCAACGGTTTAGTTTGAAAACTAAATAGACCAAAGCTCACCTCTCTCTCCTCCATTGTTGCTCCTTCATCCCTCAAACAAATCCTTGATTCCCACCATCAAACCTTGAGAGAAAAGACAACAAAACTCAATTGGAGAGAAGATCCACTGATTCCCAAAGTCTAAGAGCATTTGGTTCATGTTTGGCCGGCGGTTCTAGGGTTTGTTACTCTTGGAGCTTGCTCCTAGCCAGCTAGGCATCACCCTTGTGCTTGCCAACTTGTGTGGTAGCCTTGGGAGGTTTGTAACCTCATCCTGCAGCTAAGAAATTACCCCTCACTTCAAGAGTTCATTCTCTTGATTTGAGAATGAGGGCAAGGCAAGCCTTGGTGGCAAGCCAATCCTTTTGTGGATGCCTCAACAACGTGGACTTAGGCAAGCCTTGGTGGCAAGGTGAACCACGGGATAAATTTTTTGTCTCGCGTGCTTCACTTTGTATTCTTGCTGGTTCAGCTCTTTGCTAGCTGATTGTTAGGGTTTGGTAGCTCGATCCTCTCTTGTGTGAGATTTCTATGGTATCCAATCTTCGAATTGGATTTTGTCTTTCTGTTGCAAGATTGAGCTGCTGAGAGGGTCAGGTTACTATCTGTAAAATCTCAATGCTGTCTGCTTTATTTTTAAAGAGCGGCAGTGCCGCCCTATAAGACTAGTAGTACCGCCCTATAAGGCCGGCAGTGCCGCCCTCTGTTCTAACAAAGTTTCGAGTTGAATTTTTATAGGCCTATTCACCCCCCTCTAGGCCTCCTAGGCGACATCAAGGTCCTTTCAATGAGGTTATGAGACGGACAGTGCTTCTGAGGAGTGGCCACCGTGACGGATTGACACATATTCAGCTTTGGTTAGTTCACCACCTAGTCTCTCAGATTGAGTTTGATATATGGGATATGATGCTCTCAGAGATGGAGGACACCCTAGTAGAGGCCTTCAAGGACCATCTTCTGCTGCCATATGCTCATTGGATCTGCTTCCTCATTTACAAGGCAGTTTTGCATGTCCCTAGAGATAGTGGCAGAGTGGAGTGGCACTACTATAGAGTTACCAGAGCATGACATGAGACAGCTCATACTTCATAGTCATGGGAGGACACCTAGCCAAGAGCATCACAGACTAGAAGTTCCTAAGACTACAGCTGAGCAGGACGAGGCCATCAGGGCTGTTGCTGAGGCAAAGCTTGAGTAGCTAGAGGCACAATAGGACGACATGGTCGAGGATGGGCCGTCTTATAGCTTGGACAAGGACTACCAGCCTATCCCATAGATGGCTCCCCAAGCTCACGATAGAGAGGCTAGTGGCTCTAGCTTAGATCCACCTCAGCCATCATAGACAGACCCTGCTTTGATTGCTATACTTGAGAGGATGCAGCAGGACCAGACACGATAGGCACAGGCCACAGCAATAGCTATTGCTCAGCTGCAAGCATGACAGGATCAGTTCTAGCACAGTAGCAGGCCATTTAGCAGTAGCAGGTCATTCAATAGTAGATGGCCTTTAGATTCATGTAGCACGTTCTTACCGCTACAGGAGTGGCTCCTTATCAGCCGATGCAGCAGCTCATTTCTACAGTTTCCACTCTCCTAGTGACTCCAACATTATAGCCTAGTGGGTTTCAGAGTTAGGGATGGACAGCAGCATACTTTGCCTCATCCTCCTAGCAGGTGTCTCAGTGGTTGACTACACCGATGACCAAGAAGGCTCAGGGTTTCACTCCTATAGTCATAGGCTTCACTCCTACTCAGTCTGAGTCACTGTTAGTTACAGACACACTGATGTCTAGGAGCTTGGCTGCTACCTTCAGTGAGCTTATAGGACTTCCTACTCCTCTAGAGTATCGAGTTCTTGTACCTACTATAGCAGCTCCAGTCATAGGGACGACCGAGAGTCTTCCGTCTTCTGTTGCTTCGTCCAAGCCACCTCCGATAGTCACTCCTACACTTGCCTCAGTGATAGAGACATCGACAGTTGTGGCTCCACTTCCTACAGAGATAGTTTCTGAGCCATAGGGTCTAGCCACTACCACAGCTTCAGGGTCTCAGGAGTCTGACCCAGCTACCGAGTCTACCGAGCAGACCAATATCGCTTCACCTACACTTCCAATGACAAAGGGTTAGCATGAGTCCGCTCTAGAGGGTTTGACAGTTCAGAGCTCAGAGTCAGATGATGATGCGACCTAGTTTTAGTTCACTCCCCATGCCTCAGCGCCCAACTCGTCTGCTCCTGTCCCGCTAATTGACCCTTAGGTTTTGGTACTTGACGCCAAAGGGGAGATGGAGTGTGTATGTTAGACTTAGGGGGAGCGTGTGAGATGGACTCGTTCTTTTGCGTGCTACTTTCATGCATATCATGTTTACTTTCATGCATTGTGATATATGTGATATATGTGTGATTGTGAGACTTTATGTGACATGTGTGCTCTCTACTTTGATTTATATATCATGTCACTTGTTTATGCTCATTTGCTTTGCTTCCGTGTTATACTCCGATTCAAATGAGCTTTATATGTTGCACTCTTGCTTCATTCATATTTATTTGAGTACATGCTGTGGACTTGGTATGCATGGACTTGTTCTAACTCTTGTGATCTTATTGCCATAAGTTCATGCAAACCTAGCGGTTGAAAACCTCAAATCTCTCTTATACACATACTCGAGGTGGTGTTGTCATCAATCACCAAAAAAGGGGGAGATTGAAAGCATCTAGGCCCCTAGTTGGGTTTCAGTGATTAATGATGACACATAATTACTATGACTAATATGTGTTTTGTAGAGGCAATTTGAGTTAGGTCATGGTAATGGTGATTGATTGGGCAATTATGGTTTTCATGCCGCTATCGATGGAAATCATTTTGGTTTTCAAAGGATGGACGACAAGATTAAGGACGAACTAGTTTTAAGTGTCAATTTGCGTTGGAGAGACACTTAGAGTAGTTCAGGACTTTATTTTTCCTTTGGACATACTATTAAGGGGGGTATGAACTAGTAGCTTGACCTAGGTGAGTCTAATGGCTTAGGTGTGGTGCACACTTATCAAACTTAGCACTAGGTAGCTTAGGGTTTGGCCAAAGATCATTTGAAGTCAAACTCATTCACAGAGTTTCTAAATAAGAAGTGAATAGAGTGCTATTTGTACTGATCGAACGCTAAAGAAGGTGTGACCGGATGGTGTGGCATCGGGTTCGGTTAGTGGTGGTATGCGCAGCAAAGCCTCAGGCATCGATCGGACTCTGGCGCATGGCCACGATGGGACGCACTGCTGCCTGCAACTGTAGCAGTGGGGTTTCAGTACTATGTAGGATTAGAAGCTAGAAGAGGTTGTGACCGGACTCTAGTGAGGCCAAGTCCGATCAACAATAGAAAGGTTCCAGAGAAGGAAATTAATGACCGGACACATCCAGTGGGTGCTGACCGGACGTAGGTCAGGGTCTAGTTAGAGCAATGGTCTTCTATGATAGTTGACGTGTCTGTAGCTGTTGGCTACTGACCGGCGCGTTCGGTCACTACTAATGTGCTGAGTTGGACCCTAACGACTATGTTTTGAATGGGTGTGTATAAATACATCTCCTACTCGTTAAATTTTGCTCTCTTTCCCATTTGTTCAGCTGTGGAGACACTTTGGAGTGCAAGGGAGAGCAAGAGCCTTGTGGGGTGATTGAGATATGAGAATCCAAGATTAAGGACGTCATTAGTGCATAGGGAGTAACAAGTGTGTATCCACCTTTCTCATTAGGCTTGTCTTGGTCAAGTGAGACTTTGTGCTTGTTACTCTTGGTGATCACCATCACCTAGACGTCTCGGTGGTGATTGGAAGCTTGTGATCATCCAACGGAGCTTTTGGATGACCCAAGTCATGGTGTGAGCGGTTGTGGGCGATTCACCACGACGGAGTGTCGAAGAATCAGCTCATAGAGAGCACTTGATCCTTACGAGTATCAAGGGGGAGCTACACCCTTGTGTGGGTGCTCCAATGAGGACTAGTGGGGAGTGGCGACTCTCCGATACCTCGGAAAAACATCGCCGCGTTCCTCTCCCTCTCTTTACTTTGAGCATTTACATTTGAGCAATTCAATTCATGTCTTTACATTCTTAGAATTGCCATGCTAGAGTAGGATTAGAACCTAGGGTGCAAAACTTTTGTGTGGTAGAACAATAGAGAACACTTTTAGGCACAAGGGGTGAAATGGGCTAAGTGTAGGGTTTAATTATTACAAGAAATTTTAGATTAGGCCAATTCACCCTCCTCTTAGGCATCTTGATCCTTTCAATGCCTAATGGTAATAGGTAATGAAGACAATGTAAGTGATGACACCTTTGATGATGAAGTGATCCTAATTGACTTGCCTCATGAACAAAAGAGAAGATCAAAAGAACAATCCGAAGAAATTAAGGCCATGAAGAAAACTGAAGAACTTAATGCTACATTTCTCGCTCGTTGTGAGTCATTTCTTAAAAATTCAATTAGTTAGGCAAGGAGCATGATGAGCTCAAATCCAAATTTGAGAGCCCTAACATGAGCCTATTTTGTGCATTGATCAATCTATGTCTTGTTGAATTCCTATTTCAAAGGTAGATGACTCCACCTTTTGTGATCTAACCACATGTAATGAAGCTTGTCTTGAGCAAGTTGTTGTAGAATCATGTGAAGACTTCACAACGATGAAGAAATGAGCTTAATAAAGAGGTGTTGAGGCTCAAGAAGGACTAGCCAACTTGAATGGTACTATGAAGTATGTCCAACATCCTCAAGATAACCACGAGAACAAAGTGAAGAAGCTTGAGGAGGGAGCAACCATGACATGCTCTAGGTTTCACCAACAAGGCCACAAGTCCTTCAAGTGCAAGCAAGTCAAGAAGGACAAGAATATGGATGGCAATAAGAGGAATGTGAATCCAACCGTCAAAGCCTCCTTGATGTACACCAAGCACAACTATAGTAGCAAGACCAAGTGCAACCACTACATACTCAAGAAGGTGAACATAAACAAGGTGGTTAACGACACTTGTCTTTGGTTAGTAGGGGCCTTTGTGGCTTGCCCAACACTATGAACAGGATAAGGCTTGGTGATTGGGAGCATATCCTTTGTGGATACTAGGGGTTGCTACATTTTGGAAGTTGGTGCCATAGGATAAATCTTTGTCTCCGAGAGTTTTCCCTCTCTTGACATGGTCCTTACCCTACACATTTAAGCTTCCACATTGTCCTTGTCTTATGTGACCTTTACCTTTCCTAAGTTAGAATAGGCTAGTCGATAGTTTTTTGGCTCTAGTTGCAAAACTCTTTGTGGGTTGGTTAAGGTAGAGCACACTAGAACAAACTAATGTGCACATCATACTAGAATAATTTATGTTTTTTCTAGTGTACATTTAAGTCTGATCCTAGGTTTAATTTTTAAATGGGCCAATTCAACACCCCCTCTTGGGCTAACGTAGACCCTACATGATGATTTATGTATTATATGATCCTCGATGTGATGGAAACATGGGTGGTTCGGGTTCTCCATTCAGGTGGGATTGACGGACTATGGAATTGATTTCAAGCGTGCTTAATTAGTGTCGTAACAGTGACGAGGTTCATTTCGGTCAGGCTAAATTGGATAGTTTGTCACACGTATGGTGTTCAGCTATAGCAAATTTTTAAATATATTATTAGGTTGCCACCATAATTTCTAATAAGACACAATTTCTGGTCAATATGTAAATGATATGATTGAAACCTGAAAGTTTGTGGTAACATATTACACAAATTTACCAATAGCAGAAAATGTTTCCACTAATATACATGCAAACAAACCATATCCACTAAACATGATTAGCTAACTTTACAAGACAGAGCGCAATGTTTTATACATGAAACAGATTTTTCCAGTAATCCCTTGTGATCTAGTGAATTTTTACATTCATATTTATTAACAAGTCAAGTAAACTAGAAAGCATTTGTAGTAACTTTCTTTAAAGCGGTGCCATCAATCTAAACACCACAAATATCATCTTCCTCCTGAGAGACTCGAAAATGTGCCAATACTTGTAGTTAATGGTGGATGCAACATGTTAGGTGATTCAAATCCTTCGTCCTGAGTTAAGGCCTGCATAGTGAAGCTGAAATGTGCTGATGTCAGCTCTGGTATTGGTGTATCACCTTCGAGGTACTGCATCACTTGCCGCATGGTGGGTCTTGCACTAATAAATGGATGTGAGCATAAAAGTCCCAGATTCAGAACTAGGAAGCACTCATTGAAGTTATAATCATTTTTGAGTCTTGGGTCTACTGTCTCAGTTAGCAACCCATTATGCCAGTGCTCTAAAACCCAATCCATCAATGTATGTTGGCCACCTTGTGCATTTTTCTTAACAGGCCTTTGGGCACAAGTGATCTCGAGAAGAAGTATGCCAAAGGCGAACACGTCTGTCGATGGGGATGCTTTACCTGAGCGTACCAACTCTGGGGCTAGGTAACCCATGGTTCCAACCATATGTGTGGTTTGTGGATCAGTGCCATGATCATACAACCTTGAAAGACCAAAGTCACCTATTCTTCCATTCATTTCACTATCAAGGAGTATATTGCTTGGCTTGATGTCTCGGTGGATGACAACTTTCTCCCACTTCTCATGGAGGTAGAACAACCCAAATGCAACACCCTTGATGATGTGGAATCTCTGTGCCCAACTCAATGTTGGTTGGCCACCTTCTGAGTACAAATACTTATTGAGACTGCCATTTGACATGTAGTCATACACCAAAAGAAGTTCACCTTGTCGCCTACAATAGCCAAGTAGAGGGACAATGTTGCGGTGTCGAAGCCGACCAATACTAACAACTTCAGCAATGAACTCTTTCATCCCTTGCCTAGATTCATGGGACACCCTCTTCACAGCAACCTCAACTTTGGACTTTGGAAGGACCCCTTTGTAGACTTTTCCAAAACCACCCACACCAAGTAGATTCTTTTTCCTGAACCCACCTGTGGCATGGAATAAATCCTTGAATGAGAATCGGTGTGGCCCAAACTCAACTTCCCAATCTTCCTTTACCTCCTTATACCTTAATCTTCTATAAACAAGTAGGACAATGAGAAGCCCAACAGCAAGGACAAATAATCCAGTGGCTATAGGCAGGGTGATCTCTAGGACCATGGAACGGGGTTTGGGGCCAAGTCGTGGTAGCTTTGGCAGCTTGGATATATCAATGGCTGGGGCAGGTCCATTCATAGCAAAGCTCCAGCCAAGAACACAGTGTCGTGTGCTTATTGCACCAGTTGTTGCCGAAAAACCGATATAGGACTTATCTTTGAGAATCAATGAGAGATTATTGACAGCTGAAAGAAGAGGTCTTACAGGTTTGGCTGCTCCCACAGGAGCTAATTTCACTTCAATCTGTGTGGTCTCTCCATCGTAGTCTGCCCACACCTGCATTGCCTTCCCACTAATCAGAGTCAGGTTACTGAAGGAACCACTATTGTCTTCATAGTATCCAGTATGATGGGCTTGCAAAGAAGTGAGACTATTGATGTTGATGCCAACGTGGTTGTTGTCGATGTCCTTGAATTCATCGTTTTGGGTAGTATCAAGCTCGACAGCGAACATGTGGTTGCTCGTGTTGCCATCGTTGCCGCTGTTAAGGAGGCCTATGTACTGCGCCCATGTGTTTGAGAGGTTCTTGGTTGGGGCAACAAAGAAAGCCATGCCATCGGCACTAATGTCAGCATGGACAGAGAGGATTGCAAACACAAAGGAGACGGAGAAGGATTGCACAGTGCCGTTAGGCTGCTGGTTGAAGCTCAATGGAGTAGGGTAAAATGCGTGGCCTAGATTGAGTGTATCATTGGTGAGCTCAAGGAGGCCGTCTGGTGTGACCAAGGCGTTGCCATCAAGGGTGAGGTTAACTCCGGCAAAGCCATTGTATACAAACTGATCATCACTAGCTGCAAAATCTGAAAAGGTAAAGACAAGGGAGAAGATGAAGCACAAGAAGGACCTATGCTTCATCTGATGCATATCTGATGATCCGAAGCTTGGCTTGGCCGTTGGGCAAAGATTGAAGAGTTATAGTAGAGCCGGCGTGAAATCTTGGGATGTATGTGTTTCTCCCTCTTTCCTTTTCCTCTCGTAATCTCTCTCTCTCTCTCTCTCTCTCTCTGGGTGTTTGTTTCTCCCTCTTTCCGTTCCCTCTCTCAATATCTGGAAGGAGCAGAGACGAACAGCATCTTTTAGAGAGACTATTAGATACAAGGACGCTGGAAAGTCAATATAGTAACGCTGAACATACATGACATGCATACCTGACTCTTCTACGACATCTTGTGGTAGAGAAAAAGGAAAAGATAATGATAGGCAAGAAACTGTCAACACCTACACAGTTTATATAACACAGAAGTACGTTATGGGTTTATGGAACCCATGGAAAGGAACATATTGTCATAATTCCGCCCTTATATAAGAATAAACTTGTGATCCAATTTCAACTGTTGAATTTTCTTCGAGGAATTTATTTGTCTGTTTGTATTAATAATTAGACAAGCTACAGGGAAATCGAGTATTAGAGAGGAAAAGGAAAGAGGAAGAAACACCTACACCCCAAGATTTCAAAGGTAGGCTAGGTTCAAAAGTGCGCAGATCCAAGAATAATGTTGAAAGTTGACCGAAGAGATAATCTAGATGAGAAGGAACTTGTCTTCCTAACTAATTAATAAGCAAGAACATTAATTAACATGGGTGTAGTAAGCGTATATGATATTTGGGGGCCGGGAAATCGTGAAGACAACATATATATGTTAACGAGACAACAATTTCCAGACCTCTGCAATATGCCCACTGAAATGCATGCTACAAAGTCAGTTCATTAGTTGTGCCACTGGTTCAAAAGAATACTACTACTCTAAATGTGGAGCCTTGATTACTGTTTGGTTTAAATTTGGTTCCTACTCTATTTAGAAAATAGATAGATTGGACGAGTTTACTACCTTCGGAACTGGCAAACTGCAGTATGAAAAGCGTCACATTAGTCACGCCATGCTGTCGTTGTCACACTGCCGCTCTCCATTGACTGCTATGCGCCTATGCCCATATCCTCCAGATTTTTCTCTGCAAATAAACAGCTAATCTCAGCATTGACTGCTATTTCACCTGCGTGTGTGGTCTAAAGCTACTGCGGAATTGCGGATATAGTCGCGCGGCACTTTTCTATCACAAGACAATGAATCAGGCTCTGATTGAAATGCGTAGGTGCATATGCCCAGCGGCTACTTCTGATTCCAAAATCATAGACCGTTTAAGCATATTCCCAGGCCCAGCTAGAGTTTATGACATGTTTTTATTTCGTAGAGAATTTCGATGCTAATTCTTCAATTTTTTCCAAAGGGACTGGAATACAAAAGAATAGTGGACGCCCCTCCTTGATCAGTGCTTACGTCCTTTGCCATCTTTCCCTTAACCGTAATGCTACCATTAAGACATCTGGGAGGTCGGACGCCTCACTCCACTCACTGCCGCATGCGCCACTCGCCTAAAAAACAAAATCAACTCCTGCACGACTAGATCCGCTCCCGCCCTTACCCCTTCCGCTCTCCTCATCCTCTACCGCAGCGCACCAACGTCTGGCGTCCTCCTCCACCAGGAGCCCCTAATGCCCGTAGATCCAGCAGCCCTCTCCCCCACCCCAACAAGATCCATGTAGCAGGAGCGAGATCCACTCACCTCCGACGAGATCCATGGAGGTGGCGCGGCAATGTTGCAGAGGAGTGGGCGGCTCTCCTCCACCCCGACATGGCGTCCTCCCCATCCTCGGCGGCACCCTCTCTCACCCCGGCGACCGAGCTCTCCCACCTTGGCGGCCATGGCACTCCTCGCCCCCCATCCCCCATCATCGTCGTTGGAGCCAAGCCCGATACCAGTGGTGCTGGTGGCAGTGGTGCTCGTGCGCTGTCGCTCGCCGCCAGCTCCGACCCCGACGGCTGGAATCGACCGACCCAGGCTTCCCTTCCCCTATATTGCAAATGTATGTTTCAAGGGTATGTTGCAGTTGTTTCTTATGGATATTGCAAAAGTAGATCGGGGGATGTTGCATATGTTGCAAGTGTTTCAGAAGCATGTTGTAAGCGTTTGTTCAAAATATTTCATATGTTTCCAGACGTATGTTGCAATTGTTTTTTATCTGGATGGTACATATGTTTTTAAATATATGTTGCAATAGTATGTTCTAAATCTTTTAGCTGTCTCAGTCTTATGCTGCAGTAAATATTTTTTATGATGCAATTGTTTTATCTGGATGTTGCAAATGTATGTTCCAAATGTTTCATCTGTTTCAAATGTATGTTGCATTCGAGTGTTTTATGTTGCAAGTGTAGACCGCCGGCGTTGGTGTCTATGAGGGCAGGCAGGGCCAAGCCACGACCACGGACACGTGGAGGAGGCGCAGGCCACCACCATTGGTGCGGGGAGGAGGCAGAGGGCGTGTGGTGCTGTTGTGGAAGAGGCGGGGGCGAGTCTTTCGAGTGACCTAGAACAGACGGGCGCTACGCCAGTGTGGAAGAGGTGGGGGAGAGTCATACGAGCAGTGTGGGCAGCAGATCTGAAGCGGACGGTTCAGATGCAAGCACAGGAAATGGAGCTAGCATGGGCGGCGCGCGAATCCGAGCGGATGGGGCAGAGCAGCTGTGGGTGTCCGGACGGACGCAGCCGGACGTCCGAGTGCTAGTGCTGTCATTCCCTTAATCCCTTCCATTCTTTAGGGTTCAATATTATTTTTAGGAATTTTATGATATGAACTTTTTTAGAACCCATATGAGAATCTATAAAAAATTTAAGGACCCATGGTGCATTACTCTTATTGAATCATATAGTTCGCTCTGTTGTCTGAAGACATTTAAAAAATCATATTTGTCATATGTTTTTATGTACACAAGAATTCTATGATGGATCGTTGAGCCTCAATCGAACAACAAGGTCCATCCCTTTTCCCTAAATTGCGTTGCATGTGCCCCCCCCCCCCCCCCCCCCCCCCCCCCCCCCCCCCCACATCGCGCTGCACTGCGTTTGTCCACCCACAGTGGTATAGCGCATGGGAGACAAGACGTGCAGCGGGAGCTTTGGAGGGATGTGATGTGCAGACCTTGCTCTTTAGGACCTGCTACGCCACTTGGCCGCCCTTTATTTTCACGCTTGCCCTCCTGCACATCCTAGCCGAGCCTTCGCTGTCTAGGCCCTCCTCGATTATGCTTGACTCACTCCTGCTCCACCTCATCATGGTGCTTCCCCCGCCTCGCGGCAGTCACATTCAACACCACCACCGCTACCACCCCACTCCTTCCTTTCCCTGTTCAGCAGGAGCTCATGCTCATTTTTTCCATCTCCTCAGGGTCTGCTTGGTTCCTCTGCCGGGAATTGTTTCGCCGAGCAGCAGCCGATGATGTTTGTTTGGTTCTCTTGCTTGGGTGTTTTGGGAACCGTGTGAGCAACATTTGGCTTGCTCCTGTGAGAGAGCCAAATCGGCTCGCCTGGCCGAGCGAGCGCGCCGTTGCTCGCGTCAGCACAACAAGGCCCATGACGCTCCGCAAGAAACCAACCACGCTCTTAGTTCAAAGGTAGCCTATGCTCAAAAGCGCGTAGATCCAAGAATATGTTCAAAGTTGACCGAAGAGATAATCTAGATGAGAAGGAAGTTGTCTTCATAACTCATTAAGAAAATTAACGTGGGTGTAGTAATAAGCATATATGATATTGGGGGGAAATCGTACGTCATCAAGACAGCATATATATATATATATATATATATATATATATATATATATATATATATAGGGAGAGGCTATTCAGTAGCCGGCTACAAAATAAGTTATTCTGTAGCCACCTCCATTTACTATAATTTTATATACTAATTTACCATAATATAAATACATATTTACGATAGTTGGGTTACTATAACACATGGGGATATTTACCATAACGTTATATTAAACTACTTAGTAAGGAGTTACTATAATCTCGTAAAATAACATAGTAATTATCGTAACTCAAAGTGGCTACAGAATAAGTTATTCAGCTACAGAATAACTTATTCTGTAGCCACTTTGAGTTACGATAATTACTATGTTATTTTACGAGATTATAGTAACTCCTTACTAAGTGGTTTAATATAACGTTATGGTAAATATCCCCATATGTTATAGTAACCCAACTATCGTAAATATGTATTGATATTATGGTAAATTAGTATATAAAATTATAGTAAATGGAGGTGGCTACAGAATAACTTATTTTATAGCCGGCTACTGAATAGCCTCTCCCTATATATATATATATATATATATATATATATATATATATATATATATATATATATATATATATATATTCACGAGACAGCAATTTCTAGACCTCTGCGATATGCCCACTGAAATGCATGCTACAAAGTCGGTTCATTAGTTGTGCGACTGGTTCTAAAGAATACTATACTACTATAATGTGGAGCCTAGATTACTTGTTTGGTTTAAATTTGGTTCCTACTCTATTTAGGAAATAGATTGGACGAGTCCAGTTCCATTTATTTGGAACTGGCAAACTGCAGTGTGAAAAGCATCACATTAGTCACGCCACGCTGTCGTTGTCACACTGCCGTTCTCCACCCATCCTCCAGATTTTTCTTCTCTGACGAGTCCACTTTCATTTATTTGGAACTGGCAAACTGCAAATCAACAGCTAATCTCAGCATTGACTAGTGTTCTTTGTGTTGTGTCTAATATAAAGCTACTGTTATAGCTTTATATCACAAGACAATGAAGGGTCTGATTGACATGCGTAGTGCATGCCAGCTACAAGATTCCAAACATAGACCATTTAAGCATTCCCATCTAGCGTTTATGACATGTTTTTATTTCGTAGAGAATTCTGGTACTAATTCTTCAATTTTTATCCAAAGGGCCTGGAATACAAAAGAATAGGGGACGCCTTCATCAGTGCTTACGTCGTCGCTCGTCATCTTGCATGCCCTTCATCCCTTCCTTCCTTTAGGGTTCACAATGATTTTTTTAGAACTTTATGATATGAACTCTTATAAAAAATATTATTGAATCATATTCATATAGTTCTCTCTGTTGTCTAAATATATTTAAAAAAATCTTATTCGTCCTATGTTTTTATGTACACAAGAAATCTATGATGGATCGTCGAGCTTCAATCGAACAACAAGGTCGTCCGATCGGCACTTGTTTTAAATTGCACATCTTTTACTCCCCAATCCTGCGCCAAGTTCTCATCCTGGTTCCGCTAATTTCAAAATGCACACTTATTTCCATAAACTTATATTACAGCATCACCCCGGTTCATCCCATTCCCCCAAATTACCATGCATGTGCCCACCACACTCGTGTAGCCACATCGCACAACACCACGTTCGTCTACCCATAGTGGTGTAGCGCATGGGGGACGAGACGTGCGCCGGGAGCTCAATAGGAATGTGATGTGCAGATCTAGCTCCCTAGGACCTGTTATGCCACTTGTCCGCCCTTGTTGTGCTTGCCCTACCCCACATCCCAACTGAGCCTTCGCCGCCATGGCCCTCCTTGATTCCGCTTGACTCGCTCCAGCTCCAGCTCATCATGGCGCTGGCCCTCGTCTCGTTGCAGTCACATTCACCACCACCACCATCGCGCACTCCTTCCTTTCCCATGTTGAGTAGGAGCTCATGCTTATTATTCTTGACATCTCCTCGCACTTCCCTACTCTCAAAGACTTCTTCACCTCCCCTGGCAACGACACAGCCGTCTGTGCAGCACACTAGGATGAGTCTAGCACATGGCATGGCGACACGATGAGCATGGCATGACGGCATGGCCTAGAGTGGCAACATGGGAGTGACACCGCACCGACGAGCATATACGATGTGGTGGAGGTGCGAGGGTGTGCATGGGCCATAGTGGTACAGTAATACAACATTAGTGAGCTGAGTGTGCAATATGCAAGTAGTGGGACCGAGATTAGAATTTGGCACAAGTTTAGGGAGTTGAACATGCAATTTGCGTGTACCAGGACCGGGATCACTGGTAGAGAGCAGAGCTTTACTCCCGGTGAGAAACTCCCTCTAGTCCCGGTTCCCCACCCGGGAGCAAGCATCCGGGACTAAAGGGTGTCCTTTAGTCCCGGGTCAGGAACCAGGACTAAAGGAGGACCTTTAGTCCCGGTTCGTATTACCAACCGGGACTAAAGGTGCCTTCTGACATGCCACGATGACCGGCACCTTTAGTCCCGGTTGGTAATACGAACCGGGACTAAAGGTTTTTTTTCTTTTTTCTTTTCTTTTCATTTTTTTGTTTTCTTTTCAAAATTGGTTTTCGAAGTCGTATTGTACGCTGCTAATTATACATTTATACGTGCGTATAGTATGTTTCGGTTCAAGCACAATGAACGCATTAAATCACACAATTCAAGCATAGAATATATATATATATATATATATATATATATATATATATATATATATATATATATATATATATATATATATATATATATATATATATATATATATATAGGGGGAGACTATTCAGTAGCCGGCTACCAAAATAAGTTATTCTGTAGCCACCTCCATTTACTATAATTTTATATACTAATTTACTATAATGTCAATACATATTTACGATAGTTGGGTTACTATAACATATGGGGATATTTACCATAACGTTATATTAAACCACTTAGTAAGGAGTTACTATAATCTCGTAAATTAACATAGTAATTATCATAACTCAAAGTGGCTACAGAATAAGTTATTCTGTAGCCAGCTACAGGATAGTAGTTCTATATATATATATATATATATATATATATATATATATATATATATATATATATATATATATATATATATATATATATGCATGCATGCATATGTGTATTTTACATTATATTATTTCATGTGCATATATTACAAAAAGATTGCATTACAGTTGTTGTGATATAACAAGTTTCCTCTCATCCTCTAGCTTGGCTTCCATGGCAGTATTGGGTCGAGTAGAACTCGCCCTTGGAATCGATGACCTGCTCATTAAAAAATCCGGCTATAGACTCTTGAATTGCTTTGATTTGGTCTTGCCGTATGACCTTTTCCTCCAACCATCGAGTCTACAGGTTTGAATTAAAGGAAAATAAATTAATATATGTACACATATATATATATATATATATATATATATATATATATATAAAGACATAGTAACACAATCAATAATAATAATTAAATGAATATATGGTGTATTTTTAACGTACTTTGAGTTTCTCTGTAGGAGTTCTTTGGGAGACCACCTTGATAAACTTGCAAACATAGTAACCACAGTAGTTGTTCCCCTGTTCCTGCCTCAGACACCACTTTACGAGAAAAAGATTTGTCATCCAATCTGGTGATCCGGTGAAAGCTATATGTTTAATTAATAAAGATGATGCGATTTAGGGGACTTACTTTCAAAGGGATTATATTCAGTGGCGCTTTGCATTTTCCCATGTATTGCTTCTCAATAAAGGTTTTCCAAACACTACCCAATAAAAAATTTGCCACGTCATCAGATATAGTTAATCATCATGTTTGTGTGTATATATAGTTGCTAGAGATACCGAAATTACCTCTGGATAATATCTATCATATCTTGATAGTCTTGTTGTGGTTTTCTTATCGAGTCATAGATTATCAAGTGATTTTTCACCAGATCGATGTATACTTGGCCAATATGTCGATCCATAGGGCTACAAAACATAAACATTATTTTTAATGTCATGAGCACACATAAGACATATGATAATATATATAGCTAATAATAAAAAATATATACTTGGGCAATATGTTGTTGCTCATTTTGTTCAAGAGCTAAGTACTGACTCCCGTCATCTGCATCCTCTTGCACGTTATTTTTAGCACCATCATCGCCGGCAACTTGAGTGCCAGTGTTGATCAAATTCATCATCAACTCCTCCTCATCCATGTTTCTCGGGTCGGCCATCTAGCTTCAAAAAATAAAACCAATATATAGTACGTCAAATCTTTGCTTACATGCGTAAAATCTACGAACAATATGCATTATTAAATCTTGCCCCTCGGTCACGGACGCAATTCGCCACACTAGGGCAAACTGCGTCGGTACTAGGGTGAATTAGGGCTATACATAAACGGCCGAGGGCGAATTGCGTCGGTGACTAGGGCGAACCGCGTCGGTGACATCAACAGCGCGGTTCGCCCTGGTGTGATTGTTTAGCGTTAACGATAACGATAATACAAATATTGATCGACTAGGTCGTGAGAGAGGGCGGTGTGACAAGAGTGGCGGTGCTCCACTCCGCCGTATATATATCTATACACATGGGTGAACGAGGGCGGCGGTGCTCCGCCGTATACATAGAAACGCATGGGCGAACGAGGGCGGCGGTGCTCCGCGACGTATATATACATGCATATGAATACAAATGACGTATATATACGTGTCGGCGCGGTGGCCGGTGTGCTGATGACGACGACGTGAGGCGGGCCGACGTGCTAACGACGACGACGTGAGGCGGGCCGGGGCGGTGTCGGTGCGTGATGTTGCGATCCTATGTACCATGTGAACCATGTAGTCATTTATCATATGAGAAAATTCTATGCTGATAATGTAAGTATAAGTCATTATGAAATGTAAGTATATGTGTCTTATTGCTAATATAACCATTACTATTTCCGAAATGATAAGAATTTATTTTCTTCTTCTACAGGCACAGTACTTCTCTGATGCTATGATATAAAGTTTGAAGATAGTCTTCCCGAAAAAATATGTAATGCTCATATTACTTTAGCAATATTAATATATTATATCTGTATTCAAAGTTCACAAACGAAGAAACGTTGAAGTTTTCCTTCATTTTTATATGATATTTGCGTATATAAAATCTAGGACATTTGTAATTTACTTTAGAACATCTATATTCGGTATCACAGCAAAATATAACATTTTTTGTTTGTGTAGATTTTATTTGCTGTAACGTTTTAACTACTTTGCGCATGCCAAAACTGTCTGGTTTGCTGTCAGAAAAATACTTTGACAATTTTGCTTATTTCATTCATTCCTTGACAGTTTCGAACCGCTAGGAAAATTCTAGTCCCAATAGTGTTCATCGAAACAACTACGAATAATTGAACTAGAACAAATAAGATTGTTGCCCATATCAACATACGATCATTAGCTAGTGATGTTTCCAAACATAATACTCGATCCACCGTCTGAGAATGTATGTAGCTATAGAGAGACGAACTGATCACCTCAGCGGACGCAGTGGAGGGGCCACGGGCGCGCGCGGAGGAGGGCCACGGGTGCGCGCGGTGGAGGCCGCACGAGGAAGAAGAGGGCGGCGGTGTCACGGAAGACAAACGGATGGCGGCGCGAGGAAGAAGAGGGCGGCGGTGTCACTAATTAAGACGAACAGACGATGGCGCGAGGAAGAAGAGGGTGGCGGTGTTCGACGATGAAGAAGAAGAGCGGATCGATCTGTGCCAGGCGCTGGCGGTTATATACCAGGGAGATTTACTCCCGGTGCCAGCAACTAGCCAGGAGTAAAGGTCCTTTACTCCCGGTGCGTATTATCAACCGGGAGTAAAGGTCTCTTTACTCTCGGTGCGTGTTACCAACCGGGAGTAAAGGTACTCCTGGTTGGTAACACGCACTGGGAGTAAAGAATTTTTTTTGGCGGGCCACGAAACTGCAACCCACCTTTACTCCCGGGTGGGCTTCCCACCCGGGAGTAAAGGTGGCCTGCAGTTTCGTTTCCCGCCTGTTTTAAGCAATAGTCTTGTTAAATACAATAGAAATGCAATAGTTTTTGTTAAATACATAGTAAATTAAATAAAAGACATAAAATTATTTTGTTAAAAATATGGATTTTCTTTTTCTTTATTGCACATATGAAAAATCTATAACCTAACTTTTTTAGTTTTTGTTACAATTATAAAACATAATGTAACTAATATTTATTATTTCATTAATGCAAAAATGTAGTGTTTAATTAAAATTATTAAAACTATTGGTTTTGGACAGGAAATTTGTTTTCACATCATTTTAACGTTAATATTTTAATTTTTCATCACTCAATATCCTAATTTACGTTTTTGAGAGAGAAATCCCACCAAATCAAACATTGATTTAATTTGAAAGATGACATAATAAACATCTGAATTCATAATTATTACATAATATCTCAAACACACACTACATTAAATCACTATATCATCAAGTGGGCACAGCAGTGAACTTCTTCTTTACGTATGTCCCTTGGTTATGATCGCGTCGTAACCATGGAGTGTCCTCATCATTTACCAAGATGCTAGGGTCTTTGTTCACTTTGAAGGGCGGAATTCGGTCATCCTTTTCATAATCTTTTGACATGTCTGACTTGTCCTCAATTCCCACGATGACTCTTTTCCCTGAAAGAACTATGTGGCGTTTTGACTCTTTGGTTGAGTCATTATCGTTTTTCCCTCTTTTTGGTTTGGTAGACATATCATTGACATAGAACACCTGATTCACATCCTTGGCAAGGACGAATGGTTTGTCTTTATACCCAATATTACTAAGGTCTAATGTTGTCATTCCATACTCGTTGTCTACTGTTACCCCGCCTCCGGTCACCTTGACCCATTGGCACTTGAACAATGGGATCTTCAAAGTAGGTGCATATTCTAGTTCCCATATTTCATCTATGCGTCCATAATATGTCTGCTTATTTCCATTTGGGTCTATGGCATCTATGCGGACACCACTGTTTTGGTTGGTACTCCTTTTATCTTGGGCTACTATGTAGAATATATTCCCATTTATCTCGTACCCTTTGTATGTGATGATATGCCATGATGGTTGCATAGCCAATAAATACAGTTGCTCATGGATGCTCTCATCACCTTGACATTTTTTTCGTAACCAACCGCCGAAAGTTTCCATGTGCTTACGCGTAATCCAAGCTTCAGTCTTCCCTAGAAACTCGGATCGTAAGAGATCCTTGTGTGTCTCAATATACGGATCTACCAAAGAGGACTTCTGTAGAACTGTGTAGTGCGCTTTATTGAAATAATCATCATCCGTACCAATATATGTTTTCCTCCCTAGTGTCCCCTTTCCGCTTAGTCTCCCCTCATGTCTCAATTCAGGAACACCAATCGAGTCAAGGTCGGGAATAAAGTCAACATAGAACTCAATGACCTCTTCTGTTCCATAGCCCTTGGTGATGCTTCCTTCTGGGCGAGCACGGTTGTGAACATATTTCTTCAGGACTCCTATGAATCTCTCTAAGGGGAACATATTGTGTAGGAACACAGGACCGAGAATGAAAATCTCCTTGACTAGGTGAACTAGGAGGTGTGTCATGATATCAAAGAAGGAAGGAGGGAACACCAACTCAAAGCTGACGAGACATTGAACCACATCATTCTGTAGTTTAGCTAGATCAGTTGGATCAATTGCCTTATGAGAAATTGCATTGAGGAATGCACATAGCTTCACGGTGGCTAGACGTACATTTGGAGGTAGAATTCCTCTTAATGCAACTGGAAGTAATTACGTCATGAGAACGTGACCGTCATGGGACTTTAAGTTACAGAATTTCTTCTCTGGCACATTTATAATACCCTTTATATTCGACGAGAATCCAGATGGTACCTTGATATTGTTTAAGCATTCAAATATGATTTCCTTCTCCTCTTTGCTTAGAGTGTAGCTAGCAGGACATAAGTAATGGCGTCCATCATCTGTCTTCTCTGGATGCAGGTTGTCTCTTTCTCTCAAACAACGCAAGTCCTGTCGTGCTTCAAATATGTCCTTAGGCTTTCCATACACACTCATGAAGCCTAGCAGGTTCACACAAAGATTCTTCGTCAGGTGCATCACGTCGATCGAGCTGTGGACCTCTAGGACTTGCCAATAGGGTTGGTCCCAAAATATGGACTTCTTCTTCCACATGGGTGCGTGACCGTTAGCGTCGTTTGGAACAGGTTGGCTTTCATGTCCTTTTCCAAAGACGACTTTCACATTATTGACCATATCGAGTACATCCTCACTGGTTTGGTTGCGAGGCTTGGTCAGGTGGTCTGCCTTCCCTTTAAAATGCTTGCCTTTTTTTCTTACGGGGTGATTTGCAGGAAGAAATCGACGATGGCCAAGGTACATGACCTTTCGACATTTTTTCAAGAATACACCTCTAATATCACCGAAGCAGTGTGTGCATGCATTATATCCCTTGTTTGACTATCCTGAAAGATTACTTAGAGCAGGCCAATCATTGATTGTTATGAACAACAATGCTCGCAGATCAAAGTGTTCCTGTTTGTACTCATCCCACACACGTACACCTTCTTTATTCCACAAAATGAGAAGTTTGTCAATAAGTGGTCTCAGGTACACATCGATGTCATTGCCAGGTTGCTTCGGGCCTTGGATGAGCACAGGCATCATTATGAACTTCTGCTTCATGCATAACCAAGGAGGAATATTATAGATACTTAGAGTAACAGGCCAAGTGCTATGACTACTGTTCTGCTCTCCAAAAGGATTGATACCATCTGTACTTAAAGCAAACCTTAAGTTTCTTATGTCATTTGCAAACTCCGGGAATTCTCTGTCGATTGCTCTCCACTGGGACCCATCAACAGGGTGTCTCAACATATTGTCTACCTTATGGTCTTCTTTGTGCCATCGCAACAATTTTGCATGTTCTTTGTTTCTGAACAGACGTTTCAAGCGTGGTATTATAGGAGCATACCACATAACCTTGGCAGGGGTTTTCTTCCGCGGACGTTCGCCCTCAACATCACCAGGGTCATCTCGCCTGATCTTATACCGCGACGCATGGCATACCGGGCATGCATCCAATTTCTCGTACTATTTGCCACGGTACAGGATGCAGTCATTAGGACATGCATGTATCTTCTCGATTTCTAGCCCCATAGGACAGACAACTTATTTTGCTTCGTAGGTAGTGGTGGGCAATTCATTGTCCTTCGGAAGCATCTTCTTTTGGATTTTTAGTAACTCTCCAAATCCCTTGTTAGCTACACCATTCTTTATCTTCCATTGTAGCAATTCTAGTGTGGTTCCCAACTTTTTCTACCCTGCATCACAAATTGGGTACAACAATTTCCTGTGATCTTCTAGCATCCGCTCGAACTTGATCTTCTCCTTTTCACTTTCACATTCTCTTTGTGCGTCACGAATGACCTGAGAAAGATCATCAGCCGGCTCATCTTCTGTGGCTACCTCTTCTTCAGCTTCTCCCATTGCAGTATCATTGAAGCACGCACCATTGGAAATAATATCATTGTCGTCCCATTGTTCTTCTTCACCTTCTTCCATCATAACACCGGTTTCTCCGTGCTTCGTCCAACAAATATAGTTTGGCATGAAACCCGACTTGAACAAGTGTGAATGAAGAGTCCTTGAGTAAGGATATTCCACCGTATTCTTACATATGGCACATGGGCAGCACATGAAACCGTCGCGTTTGTTTGCCTCGGCCGCACGTAACAAAGAATGCATACCGTCAATGAACTCTTGGGAGCGGCGATCAGCATTATACATCCAATGCCGGCTCATCTGCATTACATGACATAAATACCATATTAAAACCTAGATCATAATTAATTATTTATACAACATGCGTGCCACCACAAAAGATACAAATTTATGAAAGCATCGCTATAATATAGACAATCCCAACTACCACTAAAAGAACTAAAGCTAAAATACATTTCAGGAGCACAAGGATTTTGCGACCAATCTCAACTAAAATAGACAGATCCCCCGATTGTGCAACATCTTTGGGCTTTTTTGGCTGGATCACTGCCTCATTAGCCGCCGTATCTGCCTGTTGTGCAAGATATTTTTTTGCACGAGTTCAACATACTCTTCCTCCCAGTAGAAGCCTGAACATCGTCTATTGCCATCCCACTGAAATTAAAACAAAAAATTAGAACTTTAATCACAACCATCATGAAAATAGGTATAAACTAACCATAATCATTAAATATGATAAAATAACTCACATTGCGATCCGGACACTTGTAGAAGATACGATCCTTATTGGGACCCTCCTTCTTCACTCGGTACTCCATCACAATCTTCGTCATATCACGACACTTGCCGCATGGAATGAGAGGGAGGCCCGGCCTAAGTCGCTTTGGAAACCCATGAGAGGCCGAGGACCCGGAAGCAGTTGCCATCTACTCTCTATACTCATTTTTTAATACACTATAAATTTCTCCTTTTATAAACAAATAAAATTAAGAAACTATAAAATTATCTATATCTCTATACTCATTTTTAATACATTATAGCTCAAAAACATGTTTTAATAAATAACCATCCATACTAGTTGACCTTGCTTACGTGATCATCTCGGTGAGCATTTCTCCACCGGACGGTACTGTACTTGGTTAAGAAAGAGCTCCGATTCAATGAGGAAGGGAACACGGTCTTCCACGACCGTTGTCGCTCTCCCTCGTAGAATCAAAGCTCCTCTTTGATATCCGTTACCGCTTGGCAGAAAACATGCTCGCCGAGCTGAACACGGTCCGTAAGTTCAACTAGTACGGATTTTCTATAATTTTCTAAATATTTTCTAAGTTTATATTTATATATACTACGTTTGGGTACGGTGATTGATAGACTACTGCGACGATATCAGGACATGTGAATAAATAACCATCTGTACTAGTTGAATTTGCTTACGTGATCATCTCGGCGAGCATTTCTCCACCGGACGGCACCGTACTTGGTCAAGGAAGAGCTCCGATTCTACGAGTAAGGGAACACGGTCTTCCACGACCGTTGCCGCTCTCCCTCGTAGAATCAAAGCTCCTCCTTGACGTCCGTTACCGCTCAGCAGAGAACATGCTCGCCGAGCTGAACACGGTCCGCGAGTTCAACTAGTACGGATTTTCTATAATTTTCTAACTATTTTCTAAGTTTATATTTATATATACTACGTTTGGGTACGGTGATTGACAGACTACTACAATGATATCGGGACATGTGAATAAATAACCATCCGTACTAGTTGACCTTGCTTACGTGATTATCTCGGCGAGCATTTCCCACCGGACGGCACCGTACTTGGTCAAGGAAGAGCTCCGATTCTACGAGGAAGGGAACACGGTCTTCCACGACCGTTGTCGCTCTCCCTCGTAGAATCAAAGCTCCTCCTTGACGTCCGTTACCGCTCGGCAGAGAACATGCTCGCCGTGATGAACATGGTCCGCAAGTTCAACTAGTATGGATTTTCTATAATTTTCTAACTATTTTCTAAGTTTATATTTATATATATACTACGTTTGTGTACGATGATTGACAGACTATTGCGACGATATCGGGACATGTGAATAAATAATCATCCGTACTAGTTGAACTTGCTTACGTGATCATCTCGGCGAGCATTTCTCCACCGGACAGCACCGTACTTGGCCACGGAAGAGCTCCGATTCTACGAGGATGGGAACACGGTCTTCCACGACCATTGCCGCTCTCCCTCGTAGAATCAAAGCTCCTCCTTGACGTCCGTTACCGCTCGGCAGAGAACATGCTCGCCGAGATGAACACGGTCCGCAAGTTCAACTAGTATGGATTTTCTATAATTTCTAACTATTTTCTAAGTTTATATTTATATATACTTTAACCTTCTTTCATATAAATATGCAAGCTTGAAGTGATTTTGAGCTCAAATTGCTTACAAATGAAAAAAACCATGATAAAGAACCATATATATATAGTGAACAAAATGACATAAGACAATGGTGAAAAATGAGAGTATGAGATTGGTAACCTTTACAACTGAAGAATCGACGGAGGAATCGAAGAAATCGACGGAGGAATCGAAGAATGGATGGAGGAACAATGGAGGGAGGGAGGAAGCAAGAACACTAGTGCAGTGAGCTTCAAAATGTGCTGAGCTCGGGCTCGGGGAGGAAGGAGATGGCCGATATATAAAGGGGGGACATTTAGTCCCGGTTGGTGGCTCCAACCGGGACTAAAGGTAACTTTCCAACCCCGGACGCAGCCACGGCCCGGGAGTAGACCTTTACTTCCGGTTGGAGCCACCAACCGGGAGTAAAAGTATACCTTTAGTCCCGGTTGGTGGCTCCAACTGGGACTAAAGGTCCCTGCCACCTCTATCTGGCGCAGTAGCCATTGGGCAGGGACCTTTAGTCCCGGTTGAAGCCACCAACCGGGACTAAAGGTATTTCTAGTCCCGAGCGCAAAAAATTCCGGGACTAGAGCCCATTTTGATTGAGGGTCAAAGGTCTGTTCTCTACTAGTGGATGAGAACTTGGGACATGTTTAGGAAGCTGAATGTGCAATTTAAAAGTATTGGGACATTAGATAAGAACTTGAGACAAGTTCGAGGACTACTAGTGAAATTTACTTTTTTTCTTGCCTTCTGAAATCAAACAATAAAGTGAGAGAATCTTCGAAAAGAAGCATCAGTCCACACAAAAATAAGAAAACACACCCAACGTTAGAACTTATTACAAAGTCACATGAATATTTAGGATGTTGAACTTTAACATATACTCCGGTGGTGAAGGGAAAATGTATACTACTGGCTACATACATGCATATCAGTATATCACTACCCTTTGTGACAGTTTTAGATGATCTCAGTACTTGTTGACCACCGAGCAGCAAACAACAAGCACGCACTGTACCTCATCTTCCACTAGAAACAACAGATGTTGTACCAATGCTTGCTGTCGATCCTGTGACGTAGTCATCAAATCCTTCATTCTGCATTATTGCCATCATGTGAAAGCTCATGTCCGTTGGTGTCATCTCCGGTAATGGCATCTCACCATCAAGGTACTGCATGACCTGCCGCGTGGTAGGCCTTGAGTTGGAGAATGGATGAGAGCATAACAGTCCTAGCTTTAGAGCTAAACAAGCCTCTGCAGTGTTATAGTTTCCCCGAAGCCTGCTATCCACAGTTTCTAGCAGTGATCCACTTATCCAACGCTCCAGAACCCAATCGACCAACATGCACTGACTTTCTTGTGAGTTTTCACTGATAGGCCTCCTGCCACATGTAATCTCAAGAAGAAACATGCCAAAGGAAAATACATCTGTAAGAGGTGTCGCCTTGCTTGTATGTCCTAGCTCTGGAGCAAGGTACCCTATTGTTCCAACCACGTGTGTGGTTTGTGGGTCAGTGTCATGGTCATATAACCTAGCAAGGCCAAAGTCACCAAGTCGTGCATTCATGTCACTATCAAGAAGAACATTACTTGGTTTGATATCCCGATGTATGACAACTTTCTCCCACTCCTCATGGAGGTAGACCAAACAAGATGCAATGCCCTTGATGATGTGCCACCTATTAGCCCAACTCAGAATTGGCTTCCCTTCTATACCATACAAGTACTTGTCAACACTTCCACTTGGCATGTACTCATACACCAAAAACAATTCACCTCTTCGTCGGCAATAGCCAAGAACACGCACGAGATTGCGATGTTGGATACGTCCTATGCTAACAACCTCCGCGATGAATTCCTTCATGCCCTGCCTTGAATCATGAGATACTCTTTTCACTGCTACCTCCAATTTAGACACCGGAAGGATCCCCTTGTATACCCTCCCAAATCCTCCAATGCCTAAGAGGTGCTTTTCCTTGAATCCTTCCGTTGCATAGAACAAATCCTTGTAGGAGAATCGGTGCGGTCCAAACTCAACCTCCCAATCTTCCCGCAGCTCGGCATACTTCAAATGCCTCCGGACAAGTAGGAACACGACGGTACCCACAGCGAGGGCGAACGCCGCTGAGGCTATTGGCAGAACAATTTGCAATACCTTGGATAGAGGCTTTGGGCCCATACGTGGCAACTTGGGTAGCCTATAAATATCAATGGCTGGAGCAGGACCATTCATGTTGAAGCTCCAGCCAAGCACATAATGCCTTGTGTTGATTGTGCCAGTTGCAGAGGAGAAGCCAATGTATGCAACATCAGTAACAACACTTGTAAGGTTGTAGGTGGTTGTGAACAATGGCTTTTTAGGTCGTGCAACCTTCAATGGAGACATGGCAACTGTGATGCTTGAAACCGTGTCATCATAGTCCATCCACACTTGCATAGCCTCACGGCTAATCAGACTCAAGTTGCGAAATTTACCATCCTCATCAGCATAGTAGCCAGCAGAGCTGGAATTCAGCGATGTGAGTCCATTGACGTTGGTGCCGGCATGGTTGGCATTGATGTCGTTGAACTCCTTGTTCTCGATGGTGTCGAGCTCGACGGTGAAGAAGTGGTTGCTGGTGTTGCCATTGTTCTGGATGTTGGTGAGGCCTAGGAACTGCCCAGGCAACGCGCCCGAGAAGTTTCGGCTTCGCGCCACAACGAAGGCCATGCCATGGGCACTTAGGTCGGTGTACACGGACAAGATTGCGAACACAAAGGAGGTGGAGAAAGACTGCACTGTTCCATTTGGCGACCTCGTGAACTGCAGTGGTGTCGGGTAGAAGGCGTGGCCTATCTGCTGATCCGTTCCATTGGTGAGCTGAAGGAGGCCATTTGATGTGATCGTGGTACCTCCGTCGACGACAAGATCATTGTTGGAGAAGCCGGAGTAGACGAACTGCTGGGCATCACCCGTAGTGAAGGCTGCTAGTAGGTTGAGGCTAAGAAAGAGGAGTTGTAGAAGCATGGACACAGGCTTTGTGTTGGAGGACATGGTATTGCTGTGGAGACAGGGGTCAGCTGAAACAATGGTGGTGCGAGGGTTTCCAGCATATATTGAAGCAAGGCTGGCTATCTACTTCACAATATAGCTTTTGCGCTAGAGACTAGTAGCATATGTCCCCTAGTCAATGCCGTAGCTCAGCTTGATGCCACAAAAGATCAGATTGCTCACATGCCTTGTTTTGCTGATAAGAAGTACATAATTGTTGTCTGTATCATGAGGAATACAATTTTTTTAATGAAATAAGTTTCTGATGAATACTCAGGAGAGGATGTCTCAAGTCATTATTCTAGTAAACAAAAGTATACAGCAGATAACTCAACTCATAGGTGCTGTTTGACTTATCAGAATAGTAGGAAAGTACCTGGTAACATCTACTTTTATTTGAACCATGAAGCCGACATTTCTGACTGTGAGAAAACAAGAAAGCTGGTTTTATTACCCTGTTTCATTTCTCCTCACTAGGAGAACTGTTTTCTGTGATTAAGTCATGCTTAGTTCAGGGTATGATGATGAGGTCAAGGAAAAAAAAAAACCCTGACATTTTCTTACCGAGCAAACTGGATCCGCTGCTGCATGAATGCGGAAGTAGGCAAAGTCAACAATTGTGCAGAAGTCTTGTAATTTGACCTCAGAAAGTTGAATTTAAGGTAAGAAATTAAAACATTTTTTGCCTTAATTTTACTCTTCTTGCAGAGCCTAGAAGTCCCTCCATGGGTCAGATTGTCGCAACTTAATTGGTGGAGATCAAGAGTCCTTGATGAAGTAGTTGGCACGGATGACTTTTCAATGCAACCTGTCCTGAACGCACTACCACAGGAGTGCAGCAGCAAGCTAACCAGTCAAGCTTGCCGACTGCCATATTGAGCTGCAACTGTGAGTTTCTGATATTGCCTCCGCTGTTGTTCTTGACCATAATCCACTACACAACCCACGCCATACGTAGGCTTCATTGCATTCTTACCATATTTATCATGTGCCGTGGCACCTGAAGTAAAAAATTGGGGACCAAGGAGACTGGGAAAAGCGGTTCTCCTTGAGAACAACATCATGTTGACGTTGATGAAGCCCATTGAAGTGTTATCGTATCGGATCATCCTTATAACTTGGGACTCGATAAGGTCCCTCGATACAATTATCTGAACTAAAACACTAGTCGTCCAATTAGTTGTCCATGCTTCTACCATAACTAGTTGTCCAACCAGACCATTTGGACAACTAGTTGAGCCAGCCCATGAAATTTTATGGTGGAAAGGATTTGGCCCCCCCTTAGCTGGCCAATTAGGTTTATAACATATATACATGTCATGACACTACGTCAAAACAGTGGATCACTACCGAAATTCATGCCGACAGAGGATAATTGGTAGTGATGGGGGTTTGGTGACCCGGCAGTGATTACAGTCTATCACTGTCGGGGCAAAGCATCACCCGTCAATGGTATCCATAAACCGGTAGTGATATATTGAGTCTCACTATCAGGTTGACGCATGAGCCGGCAGCGATATAGTGAGTGTCATTGCTGGGTTGGGACATGACCAGGTAGTGAAATTTAAGATCACTACGCTAGATTCGTGCAGTAGGAACGGGGCCATTTTTACTGTAGGGGCGGCTGGGGTTGGGAGCGCCCCTACAGTGGGCGTCCTCGGGCCCCAGCAGCCCAGCCGCCCCTACAGATGGCACTATAGGGGCGGCTGGTAACCTAAGCCGCCCCTACAGTTGGGGCTGATCTGTAGGGGCGGCTCAATCACCAGCCGCCCCTGCAGTGACCATTTTGTAGGGGCGGCTGCCACCAGCCGCCCCTGCTGTTCTACTGTAGGGGCGGCTGAATCACCAGCCGCCCCTACTGACGACGCACGAATAAATAGCAGCAGCCACTCTTTCTTCCACCTCGGGACATACTCTTCTACCAAAAAAAAGGTTGGGAGGCCTTTGGCTCCTCCTAAAAATTACTCTACTAATGGGGGAAGGTTTTAATCTCAAATCCTTTGATGAAGAGGCTCTAAAAGATAAGAAAATGCTTCTACAACCCTTTATTTGAAGTTTAATTCGTTGGTTAATGAGTAATTTGATTTTTGGTTTTCTCTTTCTTCTATGGAGCTTGAGCTAGTTATGAGTGAAATTGGACTCTAATTTTCACTATACTAGGGTAATTAGGTAGGGAAGTAAGATTGCACCCTTTGTTAGTACATCTTTGTTGATTTTAGTGTAGTATTAGTGAAGTTTGATGCATGTGTCATGAAACCCTATATCTAGATCTAGATCTAGATCTAGGATTTTGTTTTTTATTCTTTTTTAATTTTTTCTTTATGTGACTAGGGTTTGCATGTAGGTGAATGTTTAAGATTTTAATTGTTGCTAATGTGTAAAATATCCTCTACCATGGCTACAAATTATCATTTAATATTTATTTTGATTCCTTTCTATAATACATGTTTTTAATTAGTTATGGATAAATAGGCCATTAATTAATTATCCTCTACCATGAAATTGGAATGGAGTTTGCATGAAAGGTAGTGGATGAAATATTAAATGTTGCTAATTGTTTTCTTTGAAATTGTTTATTTGAACCTATCAATTTATATTTTAAAATATTTATGCATTAATAGTCAATTAATTAACTATCCTCTACTATCATGGTGCGTGTCTCAGGTATATATAATTATTCTCGAGTATTATTCTTTTTTTGGTTGTTTTGTTTCTATAAGATGGACTACATGAACTCTTGGATGTATGGTTCGTTAAGACACGACGCTCTTTTCCATGATGAGGTGGACAAATTCATCAAAGCCGCAGAGAAGCATGCAGCGACGTTGAAAGAGAATAGTGACATGATTATTTGTCCTTGCAAAGATTGCAAGAATCTTATTGCATTTCGAGATGTGAGTACCATCAAAGAACATCTGATTAGGAGAGGATTTGTTCTGGACTACACCGTATGGATTCATCACGGTGAAACAGTGGTTGTTGATGACAGCGACGATGATCTAGCTGATGAAGCTGAAACCCAAGCATACTTGTCCCGATTCACAAACGATCTTGAGCAACAAATGGATCGTGACTATGGCAATCAATAAGGTGGTGGCTTTGGCAATGAATAAGGTGGTGATGATGCTGGTGGTGTTAGCAATGATGGCGAAGCACGTGAGGGGGATGCAGATGACAACGACAACTTGGACGAAATGCTTGGGGCCTTTGGACCAGAAATATTAGAAAGGAGCAAGAGAGGTCTAGAAAATCTTGAGAGGATGACAAAAGCATCGAAGAAGACTGTGTATGATGCTGAGAAGGGCTGTCCGACATACTTCACACTGCTACGTTTTGTGCTTGAGCTACTCATCCTGAAGGCTAAGTACAGCTGGTCGGACTGCAGTTTCAATGATCTGTTGTGCCTCATGTCACGGTTGCTCCCACAACCGAACACAGTTCCCACCAACACATACCAAGCGAAGAAGGTTATAAGTCCACTCAGATTGGGAGTTGAAAAAATCCATAAATGCCCCAACCACTGTATCCTTTTTTGGCGTGGCACATCGTTCGAGACTTTAGATACATGTCCTAGGTGTGGGGCTAGTCGGTACAAGAACAATGACCTTCAAAGTGGGTGGAAGCCTCCACAGGAAAAGAGGAAGAAGGGTAGGAAGAAGGTGCTGCAAGAATCTCAGCCCCCAGAGGAAACTCCATTAGGCAACGATGCAAATAAGAGAAGAATTCCTACCCTGGTTATGTGGTACTTGCCAGTGACCGACCGCTTGAGGCGTATGTTCCTAAACCCTAAGGAAGCCGCACTGATGACATGGTGGGATGATGAGCGCAAGGTGGATGATGATACGATCGCACACCCGGCCAATTGTAGCCAGTGGCAATCGTTCGATGCCAAGTACAAAGCAGAATTCAGTGATGACCCACGGAATGTACAGTTCGTCTTGAGCACCGATGGAATGAATCCCTTCAATAAGAGGATGACCGACCACAACACATGGCCAGTCATCTTGACCATGTACAACCTCCCAACGTATTTGTGTTAGAAGAGGAAGTACCTTCTCCTCACCATTCTTATCTCCAGCCCCAAACAACCAGGCATTGATATAGACGTGTTCTTGGAGCCTCTAATGCAAGAAATGGAGAGGCTATGGAGGTATGGGGAGCTAATGTATGATGCGTTCTGGTGGGAGGACTTTATATGCAAAGCAATAATATTTGTTACTACCAATGATTACCCCGCACTGTTTGCCCTGTCTGGATAGTTCAAAGGCAAGATTGGATGCTTAGTCTGTTTTGATGGTACTAAATGGGTGTTCCTAAATGGATCCAGGAAGATAGTTTACATAAGGAACCGGCGCTTCTTAAAGATAGGTCACAAGTACTGTGGCAAATTGTACCTAAGATACTATGGCAACATCCCGGAGGATGAACCCCCTCCAGAGAGACGTCGTAATGGAGAACATATGTTCAGAATGGTCCAAAACATACACGTCGTTTATGAAAAGAAGAATCCAGATGGAACGATTAGAGATAGAGGCACACCTCCCATCGAAGGCGTACCATTCAAGAAGCAATCAATCTTCTTTCAGTACCTGCCTTATTGGCCAGACTTGGAGGTCCCCCATGCCATTGATGCGATGCACGTGCAGAAGAATGTCTTTGAGAGTCTCATGGCTACCTTGATGGACATGGGCAAGTCAAAGGATGGTCTCAGATCACGGAAAGACATGGTGCAGCTGAACGTGATGCGAGAGCTTTGGCTGGTACAGCAAGATAATGGCAAGTACAGTCTTCCCGCGGCTAGCTTCAACCTAACCCTAGAGGAGAGGAGAGCTATATGCAATTTCCTTAGGGGGGTCAGAGTGCCGACTGGGTTTTCAGCGACCCCGAAGAAGCTAGTGTCGATGAAGGACCTATCATTAACATACTGCAAGGCTTACGATTGTCATGTGATGCTGACAGTGTTCCTACCAATTGCAATCAGAGCTATAAAGCTAGAGTTCCTAAAGATGGCCATCACCCGCATGTGCTACTTCTTTTCGAAGATCTCACAGAAGATGATTCACAGGCAAGAGCTGAGTGACCTACATGAATTCATGGTGGAGACCTAGAACCAGCTAGAGATATGTTTACCTCCTGCTTTTTTTGATATAATGGTACATCTCATGATTCACCTAGTTCATCAGATCGAGGCGTTGGGCCCTAGCTTCTTGCATGAAATGTGGTCCTATGAGCGGTTCATGTCGGTTCTAAGCCGATACGTGCATAACCGAACACACCCAGAGGGCTCAATGATAGAGGGTTATAATTCCAAAGAAGTCGTCGAGTGCTGCCAAGAGTGGCTAAAAGTACAGAGAGGGATTGGTAATCTCGATTCTCATCACAAGGGAAGGCTAGCTGGGAAGGGCATAAGTGGTAGGAAAGTGTTCCTCGACAATGATTACAGAGAGGTGAGTCGGGCGCATTACAGTGTCTTGCAGAGTATGGCAGTGATGCAACCGTACATTGATGAACACATGGCTATCATTATGGCCGAGAGGAATGGACGTTCAGATGATTGGGTCATGAAACAGCATAAGCAACACCTAACATTATGGTTGAAGGACCAGAACATACAGCCTGGAGAAACCATAGATTCTATTACCATCAGTCGGTTGGCGGCCGGGCCATCGAAACAGGTGACATCTTGGAATGCTTATGACATCAATGGGTACACATACTATACCGACACAAAGGACAGGAAATCTGTGAATCAGAACAGCAGCGTCCGAATAGAGGCTCTCGACGGAGTGGGGCGAAAGGTGCTGTACTTTGGCATAATTGAAGATATATGAAAACTTGACTATGGAAGGGATATAAAGGTAGCCCTATTTCGATGCCGTTGGATCAAGCAACATCAATTAAATGAGATTGGACAGAGAGTCGTCGACCTCCAGAATGTAGGCTACCAGGATGACCGTTGGGTGCTCGCTGAACGAGTCACGCAAGTCTTCTATATGCCCGACCCGCAAAGTAACCTCCCCCTAAAGAAGAAGACAAAGCACGTGGTGGCCTCTAAAAAACAACATATCATCGGAGTTGATGCCGTGGACGATGTTGAAGCTTATAATAAGTGTGATGAGATGCCGCTATTCACAGACTTTTATAAGAAAATCGAGGCTGTGGAAAAGAACCTGTCCAAAGATGTATTGCCATGGGAACGAAAATGTGTCAAGGGAAAAGTTATCATGGTGGGCTAGCTAGTTTATGTAAGTGTGTCAGTGTTCGTAAGACTACATTCATGTATGTGTGTGTGAGAGTACATTTATGTATGTGTGTGAGACTACATTCATGTATGTGTGTGTGAGACTACATTCATGTATGTTTGTGTGAACAATGTGTACTAAGAATTTAACAAATGAAAAAATGACCAAAATAAAAGTTGTAGATATTCATGAGTTGAACAACTTTAGTATTCATTACTTTTTTAGTTGAAATCAATTTGGGTCTCAAATTTTGGTTCGAACTTGTTATTTTTTCAAATTTCAAATTTGAAAGGTTCAAATTTTGTCAAATGATAAGATGACTAAAATAAAAGTTGTAGATCTTGATGAGTTGAACAACTTTTTTATTCATCACTTTTATATCTGAAATAATTTAGGGTTTGAAAATTTAGTTTAAACTTGTCAAATTCCAAATTTCAAAATTTAAAATATGTAAAACATTGTCACATCCAAGTTTGATCAAACTTAAATGCTGAAGCATGATTTTAGAAATTTTTAGGAAAAGAAACCATCACATTTGGAGTTAGTATAAGGGAGAACAACTAGTTACAAAGTTTACCCACAGATTAAAAAGAGAAATCACACTGTTCTAGACGATCCTTACATGATCTAGTGAATAGTATGATTTCTTTTTTTAATCTATGGGTCAACTTTGTAACTAGTTTTTCTTTCTCATACTAACTTCAAATCTGATGATTTTTTTTCCTAAAATTTTCTAAAATAATTCTCTATCAATTTATTTTGTTGGTTTTTGTCAATATATACATCTCTCATAAGGTTTTATAAACTATATGAGACATGTGTAAGATTAGTGAATAATGTGGGCTAAGAATTTGTCAAATGAAAAAATGACCAAAATAAAAGTTGTAGATATTCATGAGTTGAACAACTTTAGTAATCATCACTTTTTATGTTGAAATCAATTTGGGTCTCAAATTTTGGTTCGAACTTGTTATTTTTTCAAATTTCAAATTTAAAAGGTTCAAATTTTGTCAAATGACAAGTTGACCAAAATAAAAGTTGTAGATATTAATGAGTTGAACAACTTTAGTATTCATCACTTTTTATGTTGAAATTATTTTGGGTCTCAAATTTTGGTTCGAACTTGTCATTTTTTGAAATTTCAAATTTGAAAGGTTCAAATTTTGTCAAATGACAAGATGACCAGAATAAAAGTTGTAAATCTTCATGACCTCTAGAACTTTGATTTTCATTTGAGATCATTTGGTGTCTTAAAATTATTTTAGTAGTTTTGATTTTAATTTTTTAAAATTTAATTTTTTCCCCCATTTTGATTTAGAATTTTGAAAAAAAAATTCAACTGTAGGGGCAGCTTATAACATCAGCCGCCCTTACAGTTTCTCTGTAGGGGCGGCTTAGTGGATTCAAGGTACATTACAACGAAATTAGGTAAGGCTTATAACCTCCGTCGCTGTGGGCGCTACAACTGTTGGGCGAAATCGGGCACTGCACCGCCGCCGTCAGGCTGCCCATTTTCGCCGCCAGCGTCGCCTGCACCGCCGTCGCCTGCCCCTCCCTGACCCCTCCACCGCCTCTTCCACCGTCTCCCTGACCCAACCGCCGCCCCCGCCCCATCCACCGCCGTTTCCAAGGCCACGACGGCGGCTAGAGTTTGGGAGCGCTCGCCTGCGGCACCGCCGGCGGCCGCATCCCCGCTCTCCCTCCCGGTCCTGGTTGTCCGCCCGTAGCACCAATCACTCGACCCCACCAGATCACCCTCGCCGGTCGCCGCCGCTCCACTCCAGAAGGTGCCCCGCCCCACCGCCGGCCCCAGCAAACCAGCCTAGGCACTGCCGCTCGAGTCGACTGGCCCCGAAACCCGAAGAGGAGAAGCAAGCTGTGATAGCATCCGGTGTGATGAATCACGTGGCGGCTTGATCCAAAGGGCTTCTGGTCCTTGTCCTTCACGGGCGCTGCCACTGCCGCTCCTCGTTTCAATCCTTCCTGCGCAAGGTACGGGGTATGGAAATGCACTGTGTTTCTCTTGTTTGGCTGACTGCTGGAGTAGTTGATTCCAAATCCTGATTGGCGGCTCGCAGTTCAGCAGTGTAGAGTTCTGGTCCATGCTGTCCCGGATTATTGGCTGTAGATGCAGACCTGTACATGCAGATACGGCATTATTTGGTTGTTCCCCATCCGTTTGGTTTAGTTCCGTAGTTACTTCAGTGTAGTGTGCATACTTGAATTATTTTGAAATTGAACATTAGTAGCCTTGTTAATTAGTATCAAGCTAACAGAGTAATGGATATATGGGTGAAGGGAGCTGTGTTTCACCAAAGGGTGTAAAACCTGGATCATGCTACTTGAGTTTCCTGGAGTCAGCTGAATACATGGTGTCAATGTACCGTCTCTGTCGTCCTCTTTCTCTCCTGTGAATGCAAGCTATTAGATAGAATGACTAAACCACGTATCTGTACATCCCAGAATGCAAGCTATTTTTCTGGCAATGTGAATTCACTTTTGGGTGGTTGTGCAATGCAACTGGCGTGTAGTATGCCATAACAGTGATACTTTTGGGAATAGTTTTTTTTTTTTCTTTTCTTTTTGGGTAAGGTTTTTAGAGAAAACTCAAGTAGCATGCGACGGTGACCCATGTGCGCATTTGGCTAGTCTGTGTAGGACCAAGTTTTAGGTGTTAGTGGCTTTATGATATGCTTGTCTGAGTCAGAAGCAATTGGAATATCACCATCTTGCGGAATTTGTCATTTATAATACAAACACCTCTTGCCTGTTCTTTTTGCCTTATTTTGAAGTTGACCTTTGACATGCATGAGACATGGTTACTTTCGAAGAACCTGTTAAGCCATGTGCGGTGTGCCTGCATCAAACTAATGGGTTAGGTTCAGTCTCAAGTGTCTAGATTATGCTGAAGCAAATGTGTGCTAGCTCCTTCTCTCCTCATGGCAGTATGCTGATTGGACTAGATTTCATGCATCTTGGCCGATTCAGCATGAGTGGACAACTCTGATGGGTAGCCCACATTTACAAAAGAGGGGAAATTGACCCCTTTTTTTATGGGGAGAAAATCTGAATAGGATGGTCAACTTAGTGTTTTATCAATTTTGATTGAGGAAAAATAATTGTTTTATTTCTTTAGCATATTAAAGGTAAAATGATCACTGCTGCAGTGAAGATATGCTTTACTATATTTGTAGCCTGACGTGCGTGGTAAGATGCTAGATGCTGCTAGCATTTCAAATATAAGTTGGTTGCCAGCTTATTGAAAACCAGATGAGCAGTAAGATATGTTGTGCACCTGGTGAAAGAGGATCTGAAAATATATACAGTAAACAATAATAGGCTTGCCCATTTCATGTGATTGCCATCAAGTGGGGGGGGGGGGGGGGATTCGTTTAGACTATTTCCAATCAAATATCTCACCTTCACGTCCCTGCTTGATAAAAACTTCCCCAAGTTGTGAAGAATACATTTTAAATCGTCCACCTACAGTTGTGAAATAATGATAGTCAGTGACCACACGGACCGAAATAGTGGGATTGATTTTGAAATAATAGGTCATGCTCGCATAATATACCTTGAGATATCCTGCTCTATTTATGTCAAAGTACCTAAAGGCCTATAAGATCAAGACATTATTAACTGTCAGACCAAAAACCAAATACACCCTTAACGTTTCCCATGCATCAGAGAAAAACAAACATTACCTGCAATAGGTCCTTGTCGACCACCTCATCTTTTGCTGGCTTAACCTCCTTACTGACAACCTTTTCTCCACCTTCCACCGAATCTCCTTTCTCTGCCACGGACTGCTTTTCCTCTATTGAAGCAGCTCTTTCATGGATATTAGTAATATTTTCTACCTCAGGCTGTGTTGTACTTTTGTTATTTCCACCATCTGCTGTCGCTACTTCTTCTGGCTTCACCTCTCTGTCGTTTGTGTTCTCATTCTGTGCCACAAGAAAATGAGGTGCCACGATTAGGCATGGTTAGCTCTATGGAACTAGCTTTGTGTATCTCTTGCATAAAGTTGAAACTCAAACATAAAAATAGTGAGATGATATTATATGTGAAACCACACAATATGACAATGCTACTTAGAAAAAACTAAAATGTAAGATTGATGAAAGGCAGTCTCAAGCACTATAGGGAGGAAGTAGGCTACTGGCCCAGATGACCTTGACAGTGTAGGTGATTGCCACTATATAAGCCCAAGACTTGATTAGAACAGCATGGTTAACTTCCATATGTCAAGGAAAAGAAAGTGGAATTTTAAGAAAACACAAGGTAATAAATGACAAGTCGGTTCAAATAATGAAGAGCTGAATCAACTAGGTCAAAAAAAATGCTGGAAAATAACCTGCTCTGCAATCTGTTCTTCAGCATGAGCATCATCCATGTCCTCATCATCTTCATATATTTCTATTTCTTCAGGATCTTCCTCGTATTCAGGATCTTCCTCCTCCATATTTGCATCAGCTGCAGGTTTATCAAGAACAGACTCTGAATGATCAGTGCTCGTATTTTCATCGCCCTCTTTTGCTGGTTCACCATGGTTAGCAATTGGATGATTGGTACCAAGTTTTATCTGACCCTCTTTTGACAGTTCAGCATGGACATTTGCTGATTGATCTGTGCTCATCTTTTCTTCACCCTCTTTTGTTATTTTAACACTGCCTCCTAGATTATCAACACTTTCAGTTATAGTCTCATGATTAGTCTTGGATCGCTTCTCGGAGGATTTCTTCTCTTCTTTCTTTAGATCTTCATCTCTTTGGCGTTTACGTTGATTCCTCTTCACAACATAATGCCTGTACAGTTTCTGCGAAGGAAAAAGAACATGTGTTGAAACATATCAACTTGCCAAAAGGCCCAAAACATACTGTGGATGAGCATGGTCACAATACAGCCCTTAACAGGGCATGCGCACGCGCGTGGGGGTGGGGGGGGGGGGCATGAAAAATAGTGACAAAATCAGTGTATCTTGTAGTAGGCATATATTTGTCTATGTCCATCCTTGTAGTCCATCTTGTTTGAGTCATACAGCATATGCAGTGGTTGGCCTGACTGTGAATTTTTTGCTTATCTTTTCTTCTATCCATCTTGTTTGAGTCATACAGCATATGCAGTGGGCTAGTACTACTACAAGTACTACTACTACTACTACTACTACTACTACTACTACTAGTACTACTACTTGTACTACTAGTACTACTACTTCTACCACTAGTACTACTACTTCTACAACTTATACTACTTTTTTTCTTGCATCTCTTAGAACAAGGCACGGAATGTCGCGGACATCAAAGAGTGCATCCCGATGCCCCGTGAATGATGAGCAGCCATCCCATGGAGAGCAAGAACTAGATGACCAGCTTACTCAGAAGCAGTTCGATAACGAGTTAGAAAAGGGTCTAGAAGTGATGCTTACTCAGGAGGACCTTGTCGATGATGAGGATCCAGTGGGAGGAGCCCAGGGAAGAGAAGGCAGAGAGGATACCCAAGGCAAAGAAGGAGATGATGATGACGATACCTCATCAGGGGGATATGTAAGTCCCGAGGATCCTTTCCCACAAGAACCCAGACGGAGGCCAACAGAGGACGAGTTGGACAAAGATTTTAATCCGAACGACGAGGTACGGATAAAGCCTTAGTAGCTTGTAAATTTGGCTAATGCTATGGCTTTATGTTACCTCTGCTAACACTTTTGACCTGTCGGATACACAGGTCGTCCCTACTCAACCTCTGAAAAGACGACGTCGGCCTCTGGCTCGTCTTGCCGGACAATACGTAGTGGGGCAAAGGAGATCAGAGGAAGGAGCCATAGGTACTCACAATGAGGCCTCCGCTCCACAACCTTAGGACACAACCACGACTGAGACTGCCCAGCCAAAGAGGAAACGAGGGGGGATTAGAAAGCCAAACCAATATCACGACAATGCATGCTATGTGATAACGGAGGTCGGACCAGACGGGTAGATCCTTGAGCCATATACATACAGGGCGAAATTCCGTAATCACATCGGGTTTGTAGTTAGAGATAAGTTGAACCCAGCTATCTGTAGCTAGAATCTTGTACCTATGAGCCAAAAGGTAGATCTATGGGAGAAGCTGAAGTAGAACTTCAGGTTTTCGGAGGGAACGCACGAGTTGGTACAACAAAATGCTTTCAAGATAATGGGGCAGAGCTTCCGACGTTGGCAGTCAGATCTGAACAAGAACTTTATCCAACAGAAGTTAACTCCTTTCCACGAGTATGGCAACATAACTCCTAGTCAATGGGAGGAGCTCGTGGCTGAGAAGACTTCAGAGGCATCATTGTCCCTCAGTGCCCGTAACAGCGAGCAGGCGAAGAAGAACCAACACTACCCTCGTCTAGGCCCCGGTGGCTACGCTGGCAAGCAAGAGGTCTTTAGGAAGATGGACGCAGAGGCCAAAGTTGCCGGGAATACGGAAGTGCCAATGTTGAAGCCACGCCTTAAACAGTGGATATACGCGAGGAGTGTCGATTCATCTGGTAGTAGCCTCAAGTTTGCTAAGCCGGAGACCGGAGAGGTAGTATCAAAAATACTGAAACTTGCTGAAGACAAGGAGAAGGGCGCATTCAACCCTTCCAGAGAGAGGGACGAGCTTACCGTTGCCTTGGGAAACCCCGAGTACACAGGACGCACTAGGGGGCTAGGGAAGAGGATGTCCTGAAAGCACGGATTCGTAGAGGAGAGGCACATGTATAAGAAACATGATAGAGACCGAGAGTCTAATCTTGAGCGCCAAGTGAAGGCTCTAGTTGAAAAGATGTTGGTGGAGAAAGGACTATCTACGATGGAGCCACATACACCAATGGGGCCGCCTAGAGAACTGGTGGTAGTTGGCAGCCCTCCGGATGTTCCCAGCAGTCAAGGTTCCAATGCAACCGGAACCCCCGTCAATCGCATACGGGCGCCAACCAGTTGTAAATTGGTGGTTCCGATGGGCAGGCAAAACGTGATCATTGAGGTGGCAACGGGCGTGGCACATCCTCTGGGCGGCACGTGGCACAATAGGGACATCCCGTAGGATTACACTTGGGTCGAGGTGCATACCATGAAGCCTGAGTTCATGACTTGGAAGATAGAACACCCTACTCCCTAGGGGCTCGTGTTACTCGAAGACGTCATGAACCAGTTCATCCTCTGGCATAGACGGGATATTGTATTGACCGAGTCTTCGCCAACTCCGACTGAAGTTCATCCTCGGGAGCGACCCGTCGAGGACGGGGAGGTATACTCACTGGCCCATGACCATGACCACCACACGCTAGAGACTTCTCCACCTCGTACCAAGCAAGGGCATGATGACATGCCACATCCTTCTCCACCTCGTATCGAGCATGGGCATGATGACATGCCACGTCTTTCTCCAGCTCGTACCGAGCAAAGGCATGATGAGATGCAACATTCTTATCAACAAGCGCAGTCGATACATGAACAACAAGTGTCTCATGAACAGCAATTGCCTCGTGAACAGCCGATACGTGAAGAACAAGTGGCCCCTGGAGCAGGTGATGCACAAGTTGACAAGGACATGCCCGAATGGGAAGCTCGAAACAAAATCCCAATCAAGATAAGGCCATCGTATGTGGGCATTAATGACGTCTCGTCGGTGCACAAGTGGATGGCTCATGACCAGTTTAAGCCTAAGAACCAAGTAAAAGAATTCAGAGCACCAGCTTCTGAGGAGGGCACCACTGAGGAGGGCACCACTAGCAAACTGCACAAAGGGTTTAACAAGTATCCAGCTGTTGATAACCTCAAATGGTCAGATGATTGCCCGGATAAATATGAAAAAGGCAAGAACTTCCTACCAAACCGAGTCCTACAGTGCTTGCCACGTGGAATGAGAAAGTTCCACAATTGGTACTTGCGTGCTCAGATAACAGAACTAGAAATCTTACAAGCATGGATCCCTGCCGGCACATTTGGAGCCCTAGGTGGGCAAATTGCCATTGAGTTTAAGGATATCCAGGCATGCTTCCACCTCGGACGAATGGAAATGAATCTGATTCGCATATGGTGCCTGTAAGTCCTTGCCCTCTCAATATGATATGAATGTAATCTTTTAATTTTGTTGTAACTAACCTGCGTTGTATTTGTAGAATGCAAGCGGACTTTGTGAAAAATAGGCCAGCTCTGAAACACGGGTATATAGACCCTTCACCTATAGCATCAACAAATTTTAATTACCCTAAAGAGTGGAAACTAGATTGCAAAGAACTAGGAGCTGGAAAGACACTTAAGAAGAAAGAGGACATCAGAAACTAGAAAATATTGGAAGAGTCTCTCAAGGTTGCGGCATACATTGCCCTATGTTTTAAAAATCTCCAACAACACGATGATATATGGATACCATACCACTTCAAGTAAGTTCGACTGTATATTTAGCTTTGTTCAAATTACTTTGTTCGATGCAAAAGAGCTTATGTGTTCCTTCTATGACTAAATTCATGCAGCGATCACTGGATTTGCATAGGCGTCTGGCTCTCACATAGCATGGCATGGGTCTTTGATTCAGCGGATTTCCCAGTCGAGACATACAAAGACTTCATAACGATTGTCAAGACGTATACATATTGACAATCCTTATTTTAGCTACTATGTTTGTATACATACTTGTAAGGTTCAATGTGTGATACTAACAAGTTGCATTTGCTAAAACCATTGGAACAGGGCATTCAGGCACTATGTCCAGGAACATAAGGGGAGGCATCATCCAAATAGGAAGGAAAAGTTGTATGTCAAAACTTTATGTGCGGTAAGTGTCATTTACTTTGGTACTCCATATATTACGTGTCTGTCAATAGCATTACTTAACATCTCCATATGCAAAACACACAGTGCCCCAAGCAGAAGCTTGGGAGTCTACATTGTGGATACTACACATGTATTATGATGAGTACCATCGGTGGCTACAACAGAAACCCAATCTGGTAAGTTTGAATCTCTTCGCTCGTAGTATGAAAAGTTCGCATATGTTGTGATATAGTAAACCTAAACTTGTTCTCTTGTAGTTGGACAAAGATAAAGATACGAGAAGGAACCCATACAAGGATGACGAGCTCTTAGAGATGGTCGGCGACCTTTGCAACTTTATAATGGACCAGATTGTGTATCATAAAGACACTTACCATCATCTTCTTTCCGACTTAGGTAGTAATCCTCTATATCAACACCTTTGGGAGACTGATAGGTTAGCCCTAGGTCGTTGATGACAATGTGGACTTGTGGTATGATTTGGATCAGACTTTGGAACGGTTTGGACTTTGTTATAATGATGGACTTCATAATGGACTATGTTGTAATGATGGACTTTTGTGAATTATGATTTGTGATGATGGTCTTGTGTTTGTGGATGTATATATGTATATTTGTGGCAGTCAGATTTGAATTTGAATTATTATTTTTTTTGCTGGGAAATCCACTATAGGGGCGGTTCTTGATTGAACCGCCCTTACAAATACACACAGCAGGGGCGGCTGGTGATACAGCTGCCCTTACAGAAGTCCACTACAGGGACGGCTGATATTATCAGCCGCCCTTACTGAGGGAAATGTAGGGGCGACTGAAAACACTAGCCGCCCCTACAGAGGGTACTGCAGGGGCGGTTAGGAAACCGCCCCTACAGAGGCACCCTCTGTAGAAACACCCTGGGAAGGGTGGCTGGTGCAGCCGCTCCTACAGAGGCTCTAGAGCCGTCCCTACAGTAACATTCTGTAGTAGTAGATATCACTGGATCGTTCTTTAACCCTGCAGGGACACTCCTGACATCACTGCCAGTTTGGTACCACACCCAACAGAATTTGTGAGTATCACTGTTGGCTCAATACCACACCTGAAAGTGAGTATTATAAGGCTCTAGATACACCAGATATATAACGCAATAGGCACTTATAATCAACCAGGTATATAACGCATAACAGAATTATAAAGCACCAGAAACACCAGATATAACGAACCAGATATACACAAGATTATTCATGAAGTTATATAGCACACATGAAACATCGATAATGTATATATACACAAGATTTAGCTGGAATAACACTTAAATCACTTTGAATTAGTTCTCGTCTCCACATAAAATGTAAAATTGTGATTTCTCTCACTACCCTAGATCTTTTCAGTTCAAAATTCTCCTTCACTGTCGGATTTTAAACTGACACAGGTAAAGCGGCAATGACGAGGGATTGACATCACTGCTGGTTCTTGAAAACCGACGCTGATGTGGTTTCTAGGAAATCTAAAAAATGGGCTGAAAATAGGGGAAAAAAATTTAATACCTGGAGAGACTCCATTGGACAGCCACACGGTCGCACGTCACAAGCCATAAGATTTTTCGTGCAAAAAACACAGCTTCACAACCACCAGTGCTCAAACCCCCGATGCTTCGCATGTTCGTCCCCTAATCGCTCCACCTGTATGATGCTTGTGTCTAAATGAGATATTTGTCGTAGCCATTGTATGTTCATCTGATTTTAAAATGAGTATTTGAGATCATAAATGATTTTAAATGAAAAAGTTATCAAATACAAAGTTTTATAACTCTTCGAGATCTAGAACTTTGGTTTTGGTCATTTCTCCATCCGAGGTCATTTGAAGAATTTGAATTTCAAATGTGCGAAAATTCAACCATAATTTTCGTGGGATAAATGATTTCAAAATTTAAAAGTTTTCAACTAAAGTTGCATAACTTTTTGAGATCTACAACTTTTGTTTTGGGTGTTTCTCCATCAGGTCATTTGAAAAATTCAAATGAAAAAGTTGTCAACTATGAAGTTGCATAACTTTTTAAGATCTACAACTTTTATTTTGGTTGCATCTCCATACGAGATTCTCAAATACCACTACACACTCACTTATGACAATGGAACATATGCCTTTAGTTGGTATTCACTTCTATGAAATCTTGCGAATCAAATAGAGTGGCATCATAATGACTTCAAATAAGAAACTTGTCAACTACAAAGTTGCATAACTTTTCAATATCTACAACTTTTATTTTGGTCACTTCTCCATCTGAGATCCTTAACTACCAATGCACACTCATGACTCTAGAGCAATTGACTCATTTGGTATTAACTCTACAAAATCTTGTGGTGTATATTTAGACATTCAAACGATCTCAAATAAAAAATGTTTGAACTATAAAGTTGCAGATCTCGTCGAGTACTATGACTTTGATATAAAGTTCGTCTTCATAGGATATCATACGAGAAAGTTATGAAAGTTTTCTTACACTATATCATTGTCGGTTCAAAAAGCCGACAGTGATGACCCAATATCACCGTCGGTTCTTGGCTAGAACCGACAGTGATAGTATCAGTGTCGGTTGTAGCTACACACCGACAATGATGACCCAATATCAATGTTGGTTGGTCCTATCACTATCAGTTTTAGCTACAAACCAATCGTGATGTGCTGGGAGGCACTATCACTGCCGGTTTCATAAAAACCGACAATGATAGAGCTGACAGTGAATTTCAGATCTGTAATAGTGTCTTCGAACACCTCTTCCTTGAGGAACCCAACAAGTTGGTCCTGCATTCATTTGATCTCGGAATCTAGGTAGCAGCTCATGCTCATGAAGCTCGGCTCGCTTTCATTGAAACAAAAGGTATTAAGATGCACAATTAACACGTGTTACCAAAAACAATAGCATGTTTCATTGAATTGATGAATGTAAATAAAATAGAAAAAAATGGATCACACCAGTTTTTCTCTTGCCCTCAAATCATTGCCGGTGAATTCGTGCATTTTATGCATCACGTAGAAACTTCAGACGTTGTTGGCCGGCGGCTGATGTAGGGTATAATTGTCCATACAGTCTATAAGGAAAGTTTTCTAGAATGGTCTATACATCATGCTTTTTCTTACAATACTCCTTGAAGGCACTGCATGGGATGATTAGAAACTAAGAAGGTTGTATATATGTGTTCTATCCTTAAAATGAAAATGTTTCATGCTTCAATTACCTATTAAGTATGATTCTGAGGTCTTTGATATGACTTATTGGCCTCTATCCTTCTCGAGTCATACACTCTCATCTTGCTTTGTTTTAGAATGATTTCTCTACAAGGACGTAACGGGCACTGCAATCACGAAAGTCTAATGCAAATTAGTTCCTACATAAGTAATAATATTGAGCAAGGAAAGAATCACATACTCGCAATAGTAGGCCAGGAGTATGCATGGTACTCTGTTGACATCTAAAGTACCAAACGGGTAAACCGCAAGCGTACGGTTGTCAACGTAGACTTCACCAGGAGTATTCCAAGTATCGATTTCCATGAGAAACGCGAAGTGAACTACAAAGGATCAAAATTGTCCTATCATGATACAAGGAGTTTATGATAGTTGGGTAGAGAGAATCTTTACAGCTATGGTATCTGGTAAGGCAAGATAGATATAAAGGCGTTTACCATAGCCCTTGTTCACGGGGGCGATAGGTGAGACAGTAAGTGGACGAAACTCTTACCCGAAGCAACTACGTTGTTATAGGAGCCCTACCATTTTAATAACTTGCCTAAGAACACGTGGTGGAATACAAAGGCTATACAGGCTATCACCACCTTTTAGCTACCACAAACAATCCATGCGACAAGTAGTATACATAGGCAAGGTATAGTCTACACACCATGTCTACATTATATCTCACTACTCTAACCTTATGCCACTAAGTTCCTTAGCGAGAAGTAAAGCGACATACCAATGAGAAGAAGTTATATATTTATTTACCAGAATCAGATATGAAATAGCATAAAAGAATCTCAAATGTTTACTTAAGAAGATCGCATCCGCCGAGGTACAGCATGGAAAAGATGCCAGACAAGCCCGGCTCTCCTCCATACTCCCCTATCACTCTCTCCCTATTTGCATACTACTACTACTAGAGCAGGGCTTCGCCTAAGCTAAAGAGAGAGTAGTTTCCTCCTTTGTGTCATGACTTGAGAGTGAGGGGTAGGGGGTATTTATAGCTCATTAGTGTGGGCCCATGAATCCATGTGACAAATCTTCATAACTATTTGGATGAAACCACAATTGCATCAAGGGTGGAGATATGAGGATATTGTGTTTCCTTGCATGGGAGCATGCAAGAGGCGGTGGAGCACAAGAGGGTGGTCGACCAACCATAGGGGGGCCAAGCGACCCCCTATGACATGTGAGGCTACCCCCTTTGGTGGGGTGCATATCCTCTTCTTCCATTGTGGGTATACATGTGTGGGACCACTTTATTATGCCGGTTCTTCACCCTTGTGGGCCATCCAATTCGTGGGAGTTGATTGTGAGCTGTCTAGAGGAAACACACTCTTGATCCAGTGGTTGATGTTGCTTGGTAGTGTGTTGGGTGGATCATGGAGGCTTGTGGGAGTGATGAGAGATTGATTGTGGGGCCACTATGGGTGGGTCGATCGACCCCCTAAGTGGGCGCACTGCCTGGGCATTTCTCCATTTTGTACCTATAACAAAATACATGAGATCCCTACTACAGAAAGCCTATTTACTGTCGGGACTTTCACCAACGGTTTTGAGATAACCGGTGGTGATACGTATCACCGCTGGCTCGTACCTACAGGACCGCCTCCTGGCTGAATAACCGACAGTGATTACCAGTTTCACCGTTGGCCCAGCGTATGATCCAGCGGTGAACGCAATTTCACCCTTCACCGCCATGTCATCCGTCGAGTCATCGGTAAAAGGGTTTTCACAGCTGGCTACTTATTCTATGCCCGATGCCCGAGAAACCGGTAGAGATAATAGATTTTTTTCTACCGGTACCAAGATGGACGCATGCGCTACAGTAAGATCCAGTAGTGAAGCAAGTTACCACTGTCGGATTACTGTATGAACCGGCAGTGAAGCAACCATTATTTTGAATGGACGTGTTGGGTACGCTGCTAGGTGAGGCGAGAATTGATGTCTAATTCTAGATTCATCACATAACAAAGTTCATCTGATCAAGTCTCACGTTATATTTTTGTGAGGAATTAAATTAAAAGCCAAGCAGAAGACAGTACATGTGACCACGTCCCTCTATTAAAAGCCAAGTAGAGGACCCATTGGTGTTGAAATATTATTGTAACACCACCGTAACACATGTGTGCACCAAATAAATAATTCAATTTGCAAACAAAACAAAGATGGCACACTAGTTTAGCTGAAATAATGACAACATCCATCATTGAGGAAATTAACATATCCATAGACAAGCAAACAACATTGGTCCATTTAAAATGCATGATAAAGACATACATCAAATGTAGCTTTATTTACTGCTCTGCTAATGAATCCAAGAACAAGGGAACATTAGGAAGATAGTATGGTCTGTAGATGAACTCTTTTTAATGCTACGTCTACCATATCGAAAGACATGGGCAGGGATGACATGAACTTTATGAGGTCCATGTCATATGCGATGATTATTCCATCCTCCCCAGCAAACAAAATCATATTCCATTATGGGTGAACTGTAATCACTTTGTACTCGTCAACACAATCCACAAAACCAAATTTAATATTAATCCTTCCAAACAGGATCCGTGTGCTGACCGTATGCTTCAATGTCTAATTATTTGTACCATAGTCTTCAAGGATCTAGATTGAAAGCTTGGAATCATTGGGACCAGTAATAGTACATACACACAAGTGACCCAGAACTTAATGCATGGAGTGTTGAAGACCACTAGGCCTATCAAATTTTCTCCATGTGTTTTCCTCCATATCCATAGCAAGTATCATAGAGTACCCCCCAGAGTGCACCATAATGTACAGACAACCATTAAGAAACACACTCACTAGTAGAGAACAGACCTTTGATCCTCGGCCAAAATGGGCTCTAGTCCCAGAATTTTGTGCGCTCAGGACTAGAGATACCTTTAGTCCCAGTTGGTGGCTCCAACCAGGACTAAAGGTCCCTGCCCAACGGCTACTGCGCCAAACAGAGGTGGCAGGGACCTTTAGTCCCGGTTGGAGCCACCAACCGGGACTAAAGGTATACTTTTACTCTCGGTTGGTGGCTCCAACCGGGAGTAAAGGTCTACTCCCGGGCCGTGGCTGCACCCGGGGTTGGAAAGTTACCTTTAGTCCTGGTTGGAGCCACCAACTGGGACTAAAGGTCCCCCCTTTATATCCTGGCCGCCTCCTTCCTCCCCGAGCCTGAGCTCAGCACATTTTGAAGCTCACTGCAGTAGTGTTCTTGCTTCCTCCCTCCCTCCATTGTTCCTCCATCCATTCTTCGATTCCTCCGTCGATTTCTTCAATTTCTCCGTTGATTCTTCAGTTGTAAAGGTTACCAATCTCATACTCTCATTTTTCATCATTGTCTTATCTCATTTTGTTCACTATATATATATGGTTCTTTATTGTGGTTTTTTTTCATTTGTAAGCAATTTGAGCTCAAAATCACTTCAAGCTTGCATATTTACATGAAAGAAGGTCAAAGTAGCTAGTTGAACTTGCGGACCATGTTCATCTTAGCGACCATGTTCTCTGCCAAGCGGTAACGGACGTCAAGGAGGAGCTTTGATTCTATGAGAGAGAGCGGCAACGGTCGTGGAAGACTGTGTTCCCATCCTCATAGAATCAGAGCTCTTCTGTGGCAAGTATGGTGCCATTTGGTAGAGAAATGCTCGCCGAGATGATCACGTAAGCAAGTTCAACTAGTATGGATGGTTATTTATTCACATGTCCCGATATCGTCGCAATAGTCTGTCAATCACCGTACTTTTTATTTTAACTTTTTATGAAATGAAAAACTTAGAAAATAGTTAGAAAATTATAGAAAATCCGTACTAGTTGAACTTGTGGACCGTGTTTAGCTCGGCGAGCATGTTCTCTGTCGAGCGGTAATGGACATCAAGGAGGAGCTTTGATTCTACGAGGGAGAGCGACAACGGTCGTGGAAGACCGTGTTCCCTTCCTCGTAGAATCGGAGCTCTTCCTTGACCAAGTACGGTGCCGTCCAGTGGAGAAATGCTCGCCGAGATGATCACGTAAGCAAGGTCAACTAGTACAGATGGTTATTTATTAAAACATGTTTTTGAGCTATAGTGTATTAAAAAATGAGTATAGAGATATAGATAATTTTATAGTTTCTTAATTTTATTTGTTTATAAAATAAGAAATTTATAGTGTATTAAAAATGAGTATAGAGAGAAGATGGCAACTGCTTCATTGTTTAGAGATATAGATAATTTTATAGTTTCTTAATTTTATTTGTTTATAAAATGAGAAATTTATAGTGTATTAAAAAATGAGTTTAGAGAGTAGATGGCAACTGCTTCCGGGTCCTCGGCCTCTCATGGGTTTCCAAAGCGACTTAGGCCGGGCCTCCCTCTCATTCCATGCGGCAAGTGTCGTGATGAGACGAAGATTGTGATGGAGTACCGAGTGAAGAAGGAGGGTCCCAACAAGGATCGTATCTTCTACAAGTGTCCGGATCGCAATGTGAGTTATTTTATCATATTTAATGATTATGGTTAGTTTATACCTATTTTCATGATGGTTGTGATTAAAGTTCTAATTTTTTGTTTTAATTTCAGTGGGATGGCAGTGGACGATGTTCAGGCTTCTACTGGGAGAAAGAGTATGTTGAACTCGTGCAAAAATATCTTGCACAACAGGCAGATACGGCGGCTAATGAGGCAGTGATCTAGCCGAAGAAGCCCAAAGATGTTGCACAATCAGGGGATCTATTTGTTTTAGTTGAGATTGGTCGTGAAATCCTTGTGCTCCTGAAATGTATTTTAGCTTTAGTTCTTTTAGTTGTAGTTGGGATTGTCTACATTGTAGCGATGTTTTCATAAATTTGTACCTTTTGTGGTGGCACACATGTTGTATAAATAATTAATTATGATCTAGGTTTTAATATGGTATTTATGTCATGTAATGCAGATGAGCCGGCATTGGATGTACAATGCTGATCGCCGCTCCCAAGAGTTCATTGATGGCGTGCATTCTTTGTTACGTGTGGCCGAGACAAACAAACGCGACGGTTTCATGTGCTACCCATGTGCCATATGTAAGAATGCGGTGGAATATCCTTGCTCAAGGACTCTTCATTCACACTTGTTCAAGTCGGGTTTCATGCCAAACTATATTTGTTGGACGAAGCATGGAGAAACCGGCGTTGTAATGGAAGAAGGTGAAGAAGAACAATGGGACGACAATGATATTATTCCCGATGGTGCGTGCTTCAATGATACTGCAATGGGAGAAGCTGAAGAAGAGGTAGCCACAGAAGATGAGCCTGCTGATGATCTTTATCAGGTCATTCGTGACGCATAAAGAGAATGTGAAAGTGAAAAGGAGAAGATCAAGTTCGAGCGGATGCTAGAAGATCACAACAAATTGTTGTACCCAACTTGTGATGCAGGGTAGAAAAAGTTGGGAACCACACTAGAATTGCTGCAATGGAAGACAAAGAATGGTGTATCTAACAAGGGATTTGGAGAGTTACTAAAAATCCAAAAGAAGATGCTTCCGAAGGACAATGAATTGCCCGCCACTACCTACGAAGCAAAACAAGTTGTCTATCCTATGGGGCTAGAAATCGAGAAGATACATGCATGTCCTAATGACTGCATGCTGTACCATGGTAAAGAGTACGAGAAATTGGATGCATGCCCGGTATGCCATGCATCGCGGTATAAGATCAGACGAGATGACCTTGGTGATGTTGAGGGCGAACGTCCGTGGAAGAAAATCCCTGCCAAGGTTATGTGGTATGCTCCTATAATACCACGCTTGAAATGTCTGTTCAGAAACAAAGAACATGCAAAATTGTTGCGATGGCACAAAGAAGACCGTAAGGTAGACAATATGTTGAGACACCCTGCTGATGGGTCCCAGTGGAGAGCAATCGATAGAGAATTCCCGGAGTTTGCAAATGACGCAAAAAACTTAAGGTTTGCTTTAAGTACAGATGGTATCAATCCTTTTGAAGAGCAGAACAGTAGTCAAAGCACTTAGCCTATTACTCTAAGTATCTACAACCTTCCTCCTTGGTTATGCATGAAGTGAAAGTTCATTATGATGCCTGTGCTCATCCAAGGCCCAAAGCAACCTGGCAATGACATCGATGTGTACCTAAGACCACTTATTGATGAACTTCTCATTTTGTGGAATAAAGAAGGTGTACGTGTGTGGGATGAGTACAAATAGGAACACTTTGATCTACGAGCATTGTTGTTCATAACAATCAATGATTGGCCTGCTCTAAGTAATCTTTCAGGACAGTCAAACAAGAGATATAATGCATGCACACACTGCTTCGGTGATATTAGAGGTGTATTCTTGAAAAAATGTCGAAAGGTCGTGTACCTTGGCCATCATCGATTTCTTCCTACAAATCACCCTATAAGAAAGAAAGGTAAGCATTTTAAAGGGAAGGCAGACCACCTGACCAAGCCTCGCAACCGAATCAGTGAGGATGTACTCGATATGGTCAATGATGTGAAAGTTGTCTTTGGAAAAGGACATGACAGCCAACCTGTTCCGAACGACGCTAACGGTCACGCACCCATATGGAAGAAGAAGTCCATATTTTAGGACCAACCCTATTGGCAAGTCCTAGAGGTCCGCAGCTCGATCGATGTGATGCACCTGACGAAGAATCTTTGTGTGAACCTGCTAGGCTTCATGGGTGTGTATGGAAAGCCTAAGGACACATTTGAAGCACGATAGGACCTGTGTTGTTTGAGAGAAAGAGACAACCTGCATCCAGAGAAGACAGATGATGGATGCCATTACTTACATCCTGCCAGCTACACTCTAAGCAAAGGGGAGAAGGAAATCATGTTTGAATGCTTAAACAACATCAAGGTACCATCTGGATTCTCCTCGAATATAAAGGGTATTATAAATGTGCCAGAGAAAAAATTCTGTAACTTAAAGTCCCATGACTGTCACGTTCTCAGGACGCAATTACTTCCAGTTGCATTAAGAGGAATTCTACCTCCAAATGTACGTCTAGCCACCATGAAGCTATGTGCATTCCTTAATGCAATTTCTTAGAAGGTAATTGATCCAACTGATCTAGCTAAACTACAGAATGATGTGGTTTAATGTCTCGTCAGCTTTGAGTTGGTGTTCCCTCCTTCCTTCTTTGATATCATGACACACCTCCAAGTTCACCTAGTCAAGGAGATTTTCATTCTCGGTCCTATGTTCCTACACAACATGTTCCCCTTAGAGAGATTCATGGGAGTCCTGAAGAAATATGTTCACAACCGTGCTCGCCCAGAAGGAAGCATTGCCAAGGGCTATGGAACAGAAGAGGTCATTGAGTTTTGTGTTGACTTTATTCTCGACCTTGACTTGATTGGTGTTCCCGAATCGAGACATGAGGGGAGACTAAGCGGAAAGGGGACACTAGGGAGGAAAACATATATTGGTATGGAGGATGATTATTTCAATAAAGCGCACTACACAGTTCTACATAACTCCTCTTTGGTAGATCCATATATTGAAACACACAAGGATCTCTTACGATCCGAGTTTCCAGGGAAGACTGAAGCTTGGATTACGCGTAAGCACATGGAAACTTTCGGCGGTTGGTTGCGAAAAAAATGTCAAGGTGATGAGAGCATCCATGAGCAACTGTATTTATTGGCTATGCAACCATCATGGCATATCGTAACATACAAAGGGTACGAGATAAATGGGAACATATTCTACACAGTAGCCCAAGATAAAAGGAGTACCAACCAAAATAGTGGTGTCCGCATAGATGCCATAGACCCGAATGGGAATAAGCAGACATATTATGGCCGCATAGATGAAATATGGGAACTAGAATATGCACCTACTTTGAAGATCCCATTGTTCAAGTGCCAATGGGTCAAGGTGACCGGAGGCAGGGTAACAGTAGACAATGAGTATGGAATGACAATAGTAGACCTTAGTAATATTAGGTATAAAGACGAACCATTCGTCCTTGCCAAGGATGTGAATCAGGTGTTCTATGTCAATGATATGTCTACCAAACCAAAAAGAGGGAAAAACGATAATGACTCAACCAAAGAGTCAAAGCGCCACATAGTTCTTTCAAGGAAAAGAGTCATCATGGGAATCGAGGACAAGTCGGACATGTCAGAAGATTATGAAAAGTATGACCGAATTCCGCCCTTCAAAGTGAACAAAGACCCTAGCATCTTGGTAAATGATGAGGACACTCCATGGTTACGACACGATCATAACCAAGGGACATACATAAAGAAGAAGTTCACTCCTGTGCCCACTTGATAATATAGTGATTTAATATAGTGTGTGTTTGAGATATTATTTAATAATTGTAAATTCAGATGTTTATTATGTCGTGTTTCAAATTAAATCAATGTTTCATTAGGTGGGATTTCTCTCTCGAAAAGTAAAATTAGGATATTGAGTGATGAAAAATTAAAATATTAACGTTAAAATGACGTGAAAACAAATTTCCTGTCCAAAACCAATAGTTTTAATAATTTTAATTAAATACTACATTTTTGCATTAACGAAATAATAAATATTAGTTACATTATGTTTTACAATTATAACAAAAAATAAAAAAAGTTAGGTTATAGATTTTTTCTATGTGCAATAAAGAAAAAGAAAATCCATATTTTTAACAAAATAATTTTATGCCTTTTATTTAATTTACTATGTATTTAACAAGAAAATCCATATTTCTATTAAAAAAGTCTGCTCAAAATAGGTAGGAAACGAAACTACAGGCCACCTTTACTCCCGGGTGGGAAGCCCACCCGGGAGTAAAGGTGGGCTGCAGTTTCGTGGCCCACCAAAAAAAACCTTTACTCCCGGTGCGTGTTACCAATCGGGACTAAAGGTATACCTTTACTCCCGGTTGGTAACACGCACCGGGAGTAAAGGGACCTTTACTCCCGGTTGGTAATACGCACCGAGAGTAAAGGACCTTTACTCTCAGCTGGTGGCTGGCACCGGGAGTAAATCTCCCTGGTATATAACCGCCAGCGCCTGGCACAGATCGATCCTCTCCTCTTCTTCCTCGTCGAACACCGCCGCCCTCTTCTTCCTCGTGCCGCCGTCCGTTCGCCTTCCGTGACACCACCGCCCTCTTCTTCCTCGTGCGGCCTCCACCGCGCGCGCCTGTGGCCCTCCTCTGTGCGCGCCCGTGGCCCTCCACCGCGCCCTCCTCCGCGCGCGTCCGAGGCCCTCCACTACCGAGGTGATCAGTTCATCTCTCTGTACATTCTCAGACGGCGGAAAACTTCAAAAAATGTTATATTTTGCTGTGATACCGAATATAGATGTTCTAAAGTAAATTACAAATGTCCTAGATTTTATATACGCAAATATCATATAAAAATGAAGGAAAACTTCAATGTTTCTTCATTTGTGAACTTTGAATATAGATATAATAGATTAATGTTGCTAAAGTAATATGAGCATTACATATTTTTTCAGGAAGACTATCTTCAAACTTTATATCATAGCATCAGAGACGAAGTACTGTGCCTGTAGAAGAAGAAAATAAATTCTTATCATTTCGAAAATAGTAATGGTTATATTAGCAATAAGACACATATACTTACATTTCATAATGACTTATACTTATATTATCAGCATAGAATTTTCTCATATGATGAATGACTACATGGTTCACATGGTACATAGGATCACAACACGCACCGACACCACCCCGGCCCGCCTCACGTCGTCGTCGTCAGCACATCGGCCCCCGCGCCGACATGTATATATACGTCATTTGTATTCATATGCATGTATATATACGTCGTGGAGCACCGCCGCCCTCGTTCGCCCATGCGTTTCTATGTATACGGCGGAGCACCGCCGCCCTCGTTCACCCATGTGTACAAACATATATACGGCGGAGTGGAGCACCGCCACTCTTGTCACACCGCCCTCTCTCGCTGCCTAGTCGATCAACATTCGTATTATTGTTATCGTTAACGCTAAACAATCACACCAGGGCGAACCGCGCTGTAGATGTCACCGACGTGGTTCGCCCTAGTCACCGACGCAATTCGCCCTCGACTATGTATAGCCCTAATTCACCCTAGTGTGGCGAATTATGTCCGTGACCGAGGGGCAAGATTTAATAATGCATATTGTTCGTAGATTTTACGCATGTAAGCAAAGATTTGACATACTATATATTAGTTTTGTTTTTTGAAGCTAGACGACCGACCCGAGAAACATGGATGAGGAGGAGTTGATGATGAATTTGATCAACACTGGCACTCAAGTTGCTAGCGATGATGGTGCTAACAATAACGTGCAAGAGGATGCAGATGACGGGAGTCAGTACTTAGCTCTTGAACAAAATGAGCAACAACATATTGGCCAAGTATATATTTTTTATTATTAGCTATATATATTATCATATGTCTTATGTGTGCTCATGACATTAAAAATAATGTTTATGTTTTGTAGCCCTCTGGATTGACATCAACAACTACAACGAAGAGTAAAAATGTTCGAGGTCCCAAAAAGCCATTGGAGGGCCGCTTCATCATCTCAGAGTTCAATGTGGATACAGGCGAACCGAGGGGGCCAAATAAAACAAAATTCGTGCACCACTGTGGTTATCTTGTATGAGACCGGCTCCCGATCAATACCCGTGAATGGAAGAAGAAGACCAATGCTCCTCATATCAGTTTTGTCTCCGATCATGACAAGAGGTTAATTTGGAATGATGTCTTGGAACATTTCACGCTCCAAACAGATGGTTATGGTGATATAATAGATGGTGATGAATTGAAGGAGCGAGTTAGGGATTGGGCAATGAAGAAGATGGCCACCTAGTTTTAGACTTGGAAGAAACACTTATACACGACGTATGTCAAGAAGAACATAGCACCATATTTTACTATCCTCGGACTGATCTCAAAGCAGAGGCCCTATTGGGATGAGTTTGTATAGTACAAGACATTGGAAGAGGGTGTGAGTCGGGCAATAAAGAACCAATGTAATGCCCAACATAAGACATACCACCATAACTTGGGATCAGGTGGCTACCCGACTGCCATGAAGAAGTGGAACAAAATGGAAGCAGACCTTCTTGCCAAGGGTATCACACCAGAATCACTTGAGTGGGGAGAGCGTGCAAAGAATTGGTTTTTCGCTCATGGGGGAACACTAGACCAGGAGACAGGGAAGTGTGTTTATGGCGCAAGACTGCAAGAAGCAGTAGAAAGATTGTTTTATGCTCAGAGAGCTACTGCTAGTGGTGCGTTTAGGACCAACAGAGAGAAGGATGAACTCACATACGACATCAGGACTATTGAACACGGTGGCCGAACTAGAGGCAAAGGAAGTGTCTCATGGGAGCATGGATTCCCTCAGGATAGACCTTCCTACAGAAGCCACCAGAGAAAGAAGGAAGAAGAGGCACAGCGGCTCCAGAGGTTGGAGGAAGCGGTGCGTGAAGCACAGGAGCGGGAAAAAAAACCTTGAAGCGAGAATGTAGGAGGAAATCAGAAGGCAAGTGCAAATAGCAGTGAGTGCAAGCAAGCAGACATCAGAGCCAGGAATCAACATTAGCCAATCTATTCAGTTGAAAAGTAGCTGCGCTTCCACAGAGATACCAAATCAAGGGGACATAGGACTGTGCTTCCCTGTGGATGACGTCACTGAACCTTTTACATCGTGTGAGCTACACATTCCGAAGGGTAATTCCACAATCAAGGTGGCTATCGGTCTTGTTAATCCTATCGACCGAACCAAGACACCAAGGATTCATGGGAATATAATCCAAGAAGGATATGCTACCATCTCAGTAGATAAAGCTAAAAAAGGTTTTAGTGATTTGCCTCTTGACATTCCTGGAAGTGATGGCGAGAAGACTCTAGGAGAAGCAGAGAAGACATTCATTCTATGGCGCAAGCGCTACATCATCATTCTCGGGATGTCGCCTCCACCTCCTCCTGAACTACCTCACCATAGGTGCGGATGAAAACACTACATCATTAATTTATATTGGCTTAAATAATTAACAATCTGCTCATAATAATATGTCATTCCTTTTTTGTAGCAGATCCTCCCCCAACCTAAATCCAATTGTTCAATCGCCAGATCATCATAGTGCTCTGTACGATGACAATGTGTTGGAAGGCGAGGCTACATCCACACCATCTCCAAGGAGGTCTCCAACGCCGTAGCCGCCACCTCCAAGGAGGTCTCCAATGCCGCTGCCACCACCTCCAAGGAGGTCTCCAACGCCTCCCCTGCCCCCGCCTACCAAGAAGCCAAGTACCAAGAGGCTAGCCCCGCAAACGAAGAACCAGTCCCCGCCGACAAAGAAAGCCACCGTGAAACCAAGGGCTATTCCCAAAATAATATCTGAACAGAAGGAAGAAGTAACTAATGCATATAAAAAAGATATGTCCAGATTCTATGACAAACTTAAAAAGAATCAAGAAGCAAGGAGAAACCCAGAGAAACCATACTTCTTCGTAGCTTCAGATATTCTAAGAAAAAAGGTGGCTTCTTACCAGCAACAACAGCGAGAATCTCGTAAGCCGTGCAAATCAACGTTAACGGACTATGACCGCACTCTCCCCAAGTCAATTGAGGCGGCACAGAAAAAGAAGCGGGCAGGGAAAGGAGTTGCACAACTCGGACAACAATCACACCAATCAGTCCCCCCGCTAGTTGTTGGTAATGAATATGGTTCGAATTTAGGATTAATGCACAGGCAAACATACCTCCGGATGTCGATTTGGATCACCTTGGTGAATTTATTGATGAGACTGGTCTCGACCTTTACTAGATGTTTGGTGATGGAAACATTCAGAGTGCGGCGGAGGTTGATATTTGGAAGAAAAAAATTTGTACTAGGCCAGAGTCTATACAACCCTCAAGCCTTATCTGATCTAGGGACACAAATGTACCTGCTAAACAAGTGGTACATGCAGGCGTCTACCAGTGGAGACTTCTGCGTTGGTGTCAGAATTAGAGATGAACATTGGTTCCGTGGCGATGATGTTATGTATGTTGACTTTGCAGAATTTCATCAACTATGCCACCTGACCTCTCTGGACAAAGTTATCATTAGCTGCTATTGCCTGTAAGTAATAATTCTTTCGATCTATTATTAAACTCATCATATGTGTGTATATGCATATAAATTATCCTAACAAGTACTATATATATGCAGATTTACAATGACAGAGCTCAGAAAGGAAGGCTACAATGAAATTGGTTTTGTTGGTCTCCATATAGTATTCAAAGACCCAGTTACTCCAAAGACTAATTGGAAGTCTGAGTCAGAGAGTAACCTCATGAACTTCTTAGTGAACCAACGCCACAAGAAGGATATACTCTTTCCCTACAACTTCAAGTGAGTGTTAATAATGTCGATCATCCTTAATGGCTCATATGTTGATTCTAGTTAATTAATGAGTGTTATGCGTTATATCCTATAAACACATGCAGCAATCACTGGATATTGATGGACATCGATCTGGTGAAAAGTCACTTGATAATCTATGACTCGATGAGAAAACCACAACAAGACTACCAAGATATGATAGATATTATCCAGAGGTAATTTCGGTATCTCTAGCAACTATATATACACACAAACATGATGATTAACTATATCTGATGACGTGGCAAATTTTTTATTAGGCAGTGTTTGGAAAACCTTTATTGAGAAGCAACACATGGAAAAATGCAAAGCACCACTGAATGTAATCCCTTTGAAAGTAAGTCCCCTGAATCGCATCATCTTTATTAATTAAACATATAGCTTTCACCAGATCACCAAATTGGATGACAAATCTTTTTCTCGTAAAGTGGTGTCTGAGGCAGGAACAGGGGAACAACTACTGTGGTTACTATGTTTGCAAGTTTATCAAGGTGGTCTCCCAAAGAACTCCTACAGAGAGACTCAAAGTACGTTAAAAATAAACTATATATTCATTTAATTATTATTATTGATTGTGTTACTTTGTCTTTATATATATATATATATATCTTTTTTGTACATATATTAATTTATTTTCCTTTAATTCAAACCTGTAGGCTCGATGGTTGGAGGAAAAGGTCATACGACAAGACCAAATCAAAGCAATTCAAGAGTCTATAGCCGGATTTTTTAATGAGCATGTCATCAATTCCAAGGGCGAGTTCTACTTCGACCCAACACTGCCATTGAAGCCAAGCTAGAGGATGAGAGGAAACTTGTTATATCACAACAACTGTAATGCAATCTTTTGTAATATATGCACATGAAATAATATAATGTAAAATACACATATGCATGCATGCATGTAAATATATATATGATGCATGCATGCATATATATATATATATTTCTATGCTTGAATTGTGTAATTTAATACGTTCATTGTGCTTGAACCGAAACATACTATACGCACGTATAAATGTATAATTAGCAGCGTACAATACAACTTCAAAAACCTATTTTGAAAAGAAAACAAAAAAATGAAAAGAAAAGAAAAAAGAAAAAAAACCTTTAGTCCCAGTTCGTATTACCAACCGGGACTAAAGGGTGCCGGCCATCGTGGCATGTCAGGAGGCACCTTTAGTCCCGATTCCTGACCCGGGACTAAAGGACCACCCTTTCGTCCTGGATGCTTGCTCCCGGGTGGTGAGCCGGGACTAGAGGGGGTTCCCCACCGGGAGTAAAGCTCTGTTGTCTACCAGTGACTTGGTGATCTATAAAAATGTCACATAAGTATCCTCGCTCCATTCAAATTCTTTATAAATCCATGCTATAGTTTTAGATGAGTAGGTCTCCACACCTGTGCACACACCGTCGATATCCACATATTCAATCACATGGAAGTACGAGGAGGCTGTCGGATCAAACCCCAAGCGAGCCTCACCAACAGAAGTATATTAACCTTCTGGGTCATTAGATTGCAGACGACATAGCGGTATCCATCAGCCCCAAGGCACCAACATAGGATGTGGCCGTTGCAGCAATATGAGATAGCTACATTATCAATGTTGAAGGGTAAGAATTCCAAGGAGGAGGAGTACACCAGGGATGCTGGTGAAGTATCGATTGCTGTTCTCACTGTCATAGAAGAAGCCAACCATAGTCTAGGGCTGATTCTTATAGTTGTTGGAGTCTAAGATGAGATGTTTCCAGGAGCGACAGACACATTTGCAGTAGAACAAGGAGCGGGCGGGGAGGAGATGGAGGATCTCGAAAACAACATCCTCTGTGAGGCTGGCCAACGCGTTCATCTTGTTGCGGGCCTCTTCCATTTCGATGAGCCTGTGATCGTTAGTGTGCAGTAGGATTAGAGCTTCCTTAGTAATGAGATCACTAAAGCAGAAAATAATCCAAAGATCCATTAATGAAGTCCACAACTCATACCAAAGTGTAACTTTAACAACCACTAACAATTTTCATGGTATAACCTCATCTAAATTTAGAGTAGCACCACATAGATACATAACTTAAACTAGAGTAGCAGTTAAATCAAGTCTAACCATCACACTTACAATCAGTACACGAGCTTAGAGCTTCTTCCACAGGAGATAGACAAAGATTAAGAGGACTACAATTAAAACAATTTTGAAGGAGATAGAGGGTGGAGCAGTTGTTGGGTTTTGAAGACAGAAGGATGGATTTAAGTTGGTTCTTGACTTGAAGGCAGCAATTCCATCTTTATAGGAGTTGCACTTTTTATAACAAGCACCATGAAACCCATGAACTTGTTCCTGGCAGTCAGGCTAGTTGTAGTAAACTCTTGGCTGACAGCCATTGAACACAACATAGCAGGGACTCATCTCAAATCTACACAACCCAAATAGGCTGCCTCAGTTTTCATAAGTAGAATGTCAGTGAACAAGTGGTAAGTCATTATCATTAGCATCAGTAGCAACATGCGCAGCTTAAACATTAGTGGCCTCAGTCATGTGAATGATGGACACAATGCATTGATTTGATTTCAATGCCTTCCTCTTGTTTAGAACCAAATGGATAACTATAACTTGGTTGTCAACAAGGAGAAAACACAGAAAGCAAACATATGAGCTGCATCCTAATACATTCAACAACCATGTAGACATTATTGGCACAGAAATGTGGCCTTAGATATCTTACAAGTTTAATAGGTATAATCAAGCAAGCACTTGACAATTAACAGGTCTAGTTGCACATAGCCATTTATAGAAAGAACACTAAACATATGCAAAAAATCAACACATCAGCAGAAAACCAACTAGTGCCACCTCCTAGTTCTTTTCATCATCATTGGCCTAACTAGATCTCCAACGCTAGAATGTTTGTTGTATACCTCATGTTCAAGCAAGGACCAAAAAGTTAAGTGAACAGGAAAAGGTGAGAAAGAAGACCTACAGATCAGATCTGTCACCTCTGCTGCAGCTCACAATGGACATGGATGCCAATGCCGCCATGCTCCACCGGGAAGCCCCACCGCCTAGCCTTCGAAAGGATGCCTGAGCCACCACTACACACCGGGGATCATCCACTGCCATCAATCTCGTCCGTCGCCTTCAATCGCTGCCTCCACCGAGCTAGGGTGCATCGAAGAGGAGGGGAATGGGAACAAAGAAAGGGAATGGGGAATGAGCGATGGTGGCTGTTGGTATTTATTAACTTATCACTTGTTTAGTATCCACCTATTATAAACCTATATCTCCTAACATCACTTTACTAGGTTGTCATCCCTAGTGATGATGCCAGAGATGCTTGTTGGTACTACACAGCATTACTACTGTAATAATAATAAGTAGTTCTTTATTAATTTATGTGACTAGGAAGAATATATAAATATATGAATGAAAAGGATTTGCAAGTGCACAGATAATTATGCCATTGTAGCACTTCACCCAAGAGTATTTCAGGTATCGTTATTTATATTTTTACCACAGGGAAGGTCTAGCATGGACATGTATTGATAACTTATACTATTGATGGAGAAGTAAACTATAACCAATATTCTACTCATAATAGGGGTAAGTCATATGATAAGATATATATATATATATATATATATATATATATATATATATATATATATATATATATATATATGATAAGTATTGATCATCAATAATATTAAATCACTCAGAGTACTCCTTTCTATGGCATTAGCATAGTCAGGTAGAATATTAGAGAAATAATTTCTAAGTAATTCTTAATTACAAGTCAAAGCATACGTTGATTAGTGCAATAACACCTAGTAGTCATAGCTAAGGTTATCTTTATATCTACACATAAGGGATATTACTAAGGAATATTAAGAATAGAGCTTGTTCTTCCTTCGTAACCGGATCCTATTTGCACCTATATTCGGGGAGTAGACTACAAAGGACTCAACGGGAGTGTCACATCTGCGATCTACCACATGACCCAGAATATATGGTGTATCCATAGGTAAACAACGTATAAGCACCACACTTACACAATGTCAATGTAACACCCGGTTTTAAAGACAAAACCAGATACACACTATATGTGAGCCCAGGAAGTCAAATCTCACATATAGCCACAAATAAGGGTAATATCAAGAGACAATACTTATTACATAACGTATTTAGTAAAAGGAAAATAACCTCAGAGTATAGACAGCGGAAAATCGACTCCGATCTTCTGGCGAAGACTCCAAATCCACAGGGACGATTGACTAGTTGACCACAAGCCTAACTCCTCCAAGCCAGCAATCTGGTACCCATCCGGGATTTTCATTGGATGTAAAGCAAGTGTAAGCTCACCATGCTTAGCAAGTATATCAAAGGGATCTATGAGGCTCAAAAAGGCTTGACACTGTTTGACTGCGGTTCGCAATTTTAGTTAATCAAATTTTAGCATCCTAAATCACTACTTTAATGAACAATCCCAATTCCCAAATGATATTAAAGTATAGTCAAGTTTATCTCCATTCCCAACCATCCACCATCCACAGTAACCACTAATCTTGAAGGATCCAGACCGCTCGTATCCGTGAGCACGGCTGTTATAACAGGTTAAATATTTCTGCAGAAATTGTACATCTTTACCCAACCGAGCCGTGATTCCCAATGCCGGGGTTTGCAAGGCCCACTACACCTCTTCCTAGGAAGTGTGGCAGGGTATCACTATGAAACCCTTAGCTAGTTGCATTAACAAGTCGTAGCTACAAAGGAATGGTACACGTGGGCATCGCAGCACGGTACACACCCTAGCAGAAAAGGAAAGATACCCTCTTACCCTTACTGGAGCTACAGACGAGCTAGTACAAACTAGTTAACAGGTTAAAGTCAGAGCCATATGACACTCGGGGTTGTACGGAACCTCCTGGGTTGCCGCTTCAGGATTAAGTCCTTATGGAGAGGCACTAGAGTACTCAACCCCGTACTCTAGCCCCCTATCTGTTGATAAAAAGCTTCATTTTATCACATTGCATATAGCCTTTAGTCATGTTTAACAATTATTTTATGTTAAGCGCTGCAGCATCTATCCAAAATGCCTACCCAAAAACCCTAGGTATCAAGGATATGTGGTACAAGTAATCATCTAGGTAAAGTCCTTAAAGGTATTTCAAATTAGACACATGCATGAATATGAATGGTAATAGTTCATAGGTAACAAGGGGCCTTTGGTACACTTGCCTTAACTTGCTTTTCCCCCAAAGCAATACGCTCAAAAGCCTTTCGTATTCAACTTTCAATCTTCTGCTTCCAATTTTCAGCTTCTAGTCTTCAGAGATCAGCTTCTTAATCATCACGTAAACCTCACCAATTGACTGAACCATATATCACCACACAAACATCCATACATGACATACAAACAAGAATATATGAGAACAGTACACCAACCAATAAAATAAGCAAAACGGCGTCTTGCTACGAACACACAAACACAAAAGACACGCTATATGCGATTCAACAAAAAAGCGACCATCGAAGGATTTTCAGTGCAATGGAAAATAATACATATCCATTTAACTTATTTTAACCGTAGAAACATATGTAAATATTTTCATTAATCAACTTGATTCATTGCTTAAGAAAGAGCGTAGTATAAAACCTATATTGACTCCATATTCCAAAAACGATGCAAGTGATAGTATTAATACAATTAACTTTTTAACTGCCAAAACACATTTGAGTAACATGAGAACCACTAACGCCACTACGTAGTACACACCGATAACGAAACTATGCTACAAAAGAAACGACTACCGGAGTTCTATATTATAAAAGAAAAGCCTAAATGCTTGATTTATTTCAATTAAGAAAAACCATGTGAAGGTGTTATTAATTTGGATTAGGTAAAACATAATTTAATCAAGTTAAGCTACATCTTTACAAAATAAAGTATATGTGAAAGCAACTAAACGAGTTTATCACACATGCAACGTGTTTAACTAATCAAATTTTATTTATAAATATCTCGATACCATTTATGCTAATTCAATTTTAACTTGCAAATACTAGTTGACATGTGAGAGCACCTAATCGAATTGTATATGACATGTTGTTAAACTAAGCAAATTGTATTTTAATTTAGAAACTGAGTTAAAGTAATCATATTTTATTCATAAATGTTGCCATGTAGATTGAGCAAGTTAAACTTTAACTTTGCAAAAGTAAAATGCATGTGAGAGCATCTATACAAGTTTATCATATATACAACGAGTTTAAACTAACCAAACTTATAATTGAAAAGCATATTAATATCAACCATTAATCATATTAATATTATACATGAATTGTCGAGATATGAAACATATATTACTTAATCATAAAACTATTTGCATGCATATTTAATCATCTTAATATTTAATTATACATACAAAATCTTGTGACATGATAAACGTCGTTACTAACATATGGATCACGTCAACACGAACCAAACGCAACTTAAACGGTGCAAAACAGAATTAGAACTTAAATTGCTTCTAATTAAAAAGTTATTAAATAATCCTTAATCAAATTAATATTTAACTTATAAATTTCTAAGATGTGAGGCATGTTAAACGTTGCTGCTAACACGTATCACACATTGCGATGAAACTCGCACAATCGAATCGAAATCGAAAACCTAAATCGACTTTAATTAATCAGCGATTAATTAATTATAGGCATAGTTAATATTTTAATAAAATAAATTCATAAACATGTTATATAAAAACTAATAGCGCTACTGCGTAGATCTCGGCGACACGAAACTAACACAACTGGAATGAACTGAAACGGAGTTGAAACGAAGAAATTGCGGAGATTAACGAACCAGTGGCTAACTCGTAATTAAGTCATCTTCTTCATTGGAAACAGAACGTGGTGGCTGTGGAGGGGGCTTCGGCTGCAGCCCTGTCCAGAAGCTGTGGAAAGCTTGACCAAGCCAGGCCTGGAGCAGGGGGCAGCCAAGGCCGGGCCGGCCGGCAGCACGCTGTGCGGCGGCTGTGGCCTGCAGGGCACGCGGCCGAGCAGCAGCCACCAGCGGCTCGCTGAGGAGCAAGGTGCGGGCGGCGGCCTGCTCCTGCACGGGCCTGTAGGCCGGCGGCGGCCCTGCTCGACTGTGAGCAGGCGCACGTGATGGGCGACGGCGCGGGAGGCGCGGGTCTGTTCGTCCTGAGGCGCGACGTGCCCGAAGGAGAGGCGCAGGGCGACGGGGTGGCCGGAGAAGACAAAGAACATGGCCGGTCATGGACGAGCTCGCCGGAAAAACTATTGGAAAAACGAAAACGAAAGGGAAACAATCAAACGGTGATGGATTCAACAAAACGAATACACTACGGTGTAGAGAACGACGAGATCTACCTCTTGGTGGTGGTGGTCGACACCGAAACGCGACGGTTTTACCGGAAAAGCTCACCGAAGACTTCGCCGGAAACCTAGCTGTGCCGAACTTCGGCGTCCGATCTGCGGGGCTACGAGTGGCGGCTCGAAAAACATGCTGTACTTCTGGAATCCTCGCGTCGAGGCCTACGCCGGCATATATATACGTAGGGTTTGGAGATTTTGGAAAGTGAAGATATTTATTAATTATTGATTTTCGGAATTAAAATAATTATAGAAAATCAGGAATTACTATTTAGACTACGAAAAATATCTCTGAGCTCCGAAAAATTCTAGAAAAATTCATAGGGATAGATGAAAGGATAAGGAACATAACCAAAGTGGTTTTACTCCCGGAAAAGACTTTTAGATTGATCCAGGAAAAAGACAAAGCTCCAAGAAATAGGAATTTAATCACGAAAAAGGTCGGAAAGTTTCCCGGAAAGAAAGGCATCGTTCTAACGTGTCTTAAAACCTTTTCCAAGCCTTTGGATTTTGAAAACAAAGCATCTTATCTAACTTTTGTTTTTGCAAGTTTTCAATTTCTTTTTAAACTACTACTTGAAAATAATATTTTGAAGATTGAGATTTGAATTTATTTTCCAAACCACTCATCATAAAAGTACCAATGCAACAGCATCCAAACCACTCATCACAAAAGTACCAATGCAACTACATGTATGCGCAAACATGTTGCTACCCTTATGTTGGATTTAATTTGAAGAAAGTTTTCTTTTACCTATGTTTTTATGAGCACAAAACAATTAATAGAAATCATTTTACTCTTTTTAGAAAGTAGCTAATTTTAGGGTGTTACAATTCTACCCCCTTAAGATGAATCTCGTCCCCGAGATTCAGAGAAGAAGAGCAAAGAAGAGAGGGATACTTCAACTTGAGATCTTCTTCACTTCCTTAAGCAACACCATCTTGATACTCACCTTGTGTTGTATGAGAATTCACCACGTGGCTACTCTTACAGATTCTTGTTTCATCTCATTCCAAGTCTGATCTTGTTGCTTCTCTTAAATCGTTCTAGTGAATCTTATCATCCATATGTTAAGCTTCCAAAAGATCTTGCTTAGCTTGAATCAGAAGTTTGAATTCCATGGTTCATTTTTTATGCATTTTGGAATGTTTTACTTTTCAAAAAGGAAGACTTTAAATCAAAACCGAACAAATTTTCCTTTCCAACTCCTCTTGAAATAGGTTTCAAAATATGTTTTATGTTTAGAACTCAAGAAAATATTTCAACCATGTTTTTAAGGTTTTGAAATAAACCCAACCATTTTCAAATCATTGAAAACTCAGGTAAACATACTAAGCTTTGTTTTTCAAACTATTTTGAAAACTCGACTTTATAATCAGATCTCAGATAAAGAGTAGACAAATCAACTCAGGTTCTTTTGAAATATGTTTCAAACAATGTATTTTCAAGATTTTAGAAAACAAATGAAACGTTCAAACTTTATTTTCAAATCATTTTAAATGAACTCTTTTCGGATTTCTGAAATCAAACCAAATCAATTTCAAAACTACTTTAGAAATGAAGAGAGTAAGTTTTCAATTCTCATTTTCTTTTGAAGTCAAACAAAAGACTTAATACACATGTTCAAATTCTTTTTGGAATAAGACTTTTGGGGAATCAAATCAAATAATTTTCAACCCTTTCGAACCATTTTGGAAGACTTCTTTTAGAAATACACTTTTGAAATTAACTCAAACCTTTTCTTTTCAAATTTTGTTTAGAAATCAACTTAATTCTAATTCAAAGCCAAAAGTGCTCTATTTCCAAATGCAAATTGTTGCAAACATTTGAACCAAAATTTTCAAACTTTTGTAAAATATCTTGAAAGCATTTTGAACAACTGTGAAATAGAATTTGAACTAAGACAACTCAAATTATTTTTTTCTTCAATCGGTCTTTTCCAAATAACCCATTTCAAAAACACTTTAGAGTCATTTTGAAAATGTTTTAGAATAAAATGGTTCAAAAGTGTTTTTAGAATAACACTTTGAAGAGTAACCGAATACATTTTACTCTTTTTGAAATTTAGTTCAAAGCAAAGTGGGTTTTCAAATCTGATTTCACTTTCAACTTTTTGAAGTTTTAGGAATAAGATACTTTCAAACTTTTTATGAATATCTGTTTTTAAACTAAAACCTTGAGTGAAGCAGTTCAAATCAAATTGTTTTCTTTTGAATGAGCAAAAGAGTCTTTCAAAATTCAAATCAAAACTTTTGAATGTCTCAAATATAGTCTTTAGTAACTCTTTTTGAATCTTTTAAACTTTAATACTCTTTTCAAATCAACTCTTATTCTTTGGTGAAATACTTTTGAAATTAAGTTTCGAATACCAACTCTTGAAAATGAGAAAACAAACTTAAACCCTTTTTGAACTTAGTTCAAATCAACTTTTGAAGAAGTTTTTCAAAGTTCTTGAATCCAAAGGTTGTTAATTCATTTTCCAACATCTTTTGAAGATTTCATTTCAAGGAAAGAGCTTTAAATAGAAACCAAAACCAATCCAATTGTTTTTAAGAGTTAATCTTAGTCTTGAGCATTCTTGCAACTCTTTTGTATACGTCTATATCCTAGGTACGTGAAGATCGAACTCCCAACCATAGCTAGCTCGAAGATCAATCTAGACGTGGATCCGAACTCCATGTGGTTCACCAACTCACAACACTCTTAGCTTGGCTACCCCCCTTAAGAAGAGATGAGATAGGGGCACCAACATCCAACATGTAACTTTCTTCAAGGTGTATTATCATCCTCTGACATCCTAGAGAGCTTGTGGACATAGATAAGAATAAGAAAAATCGATCCTTCCCATAGATAGAAAACAGCAGTGTAGAAAAACATCCATATCTCGAGTTCTGTTTATCCAATAAAGTTGCATCTTGAACCGTTGGAAAGCTTATAAAATTCCCCACAACTTTCTTTTAGATCACTTCTTCAGATTTTGCAGTTAACTTGGTCGAAATCTTTGCTCAACAGAAACTATTCTAGATTCCAGACAGCACATATGTATCTCCTTGTGATTTTCATATCTCCCATACCAGAAATGCTATCAAGGTGACTCTTGCGGGAAAAGAAAGATCTTGAAGTCTACTTTCACCCAGAATTTTCTCAGAATTTTTTTTTGGTTGCCCAGAGGTTGGAGACATAGGCCATAGAAGTCAGACTGCTCCAGAAGATAGAAAGCAAGAAACAAGAGAAAGAGAACCCAGACTATTTATTTCCTTATCCCTTATACTTTAAACCTTTAATGAAATTGTGAGCATAACCCACAAATTCATTGCACTCATAACAAAGATCCAACTCAACCATAACATAAGGACAAACCATCCAAACACAAAATACAAGTGCGTTACTAATCGTTCCTTCTAGCTACTTGGTAGGCATTCTTAGGGGAAAACTTCTTAACATGGCTTTGGAAATTTGAATAGAGGTGAGACTAGAAAGTTTTGCAAGAGATCAAGAACAACAACTCAAGGAGATAAGAAAGTATAGCTCAAAGGAAGCTATCAAGGAGAGGAGACAATAGGACAAGGATTGGAAATATTCAATTCAATGAGTCAAGGAAGTGGAGAAATAGTTTTATAGTAAAATAGGTTTTTAGAAACGACCAGTGCTAACTAGACTTGCGTCCTACAGTCAGTATTGCTTTGATACCACTTTGTAACACCCGGTTTTAAAGACAAAACCAGATACACACTATATGTGAGCCCAGGAAGTCAAATCTCACATATAGCCACAAATAAGGGTAATATCAAGAGACAATACTTATTACATAACGTATTTAGTAAAAGGAAAATAACCTCAGAGTATAGACAGCAGAAAATCGACTCCGATCTTCTGGCGAAGACTCCAAATCCACAGGGACGATTGACTAGTTGACCACAAGCCTAACTCCTCCAAGCCAGCAATCTGGTACCCATCCGAGATTTTCATTGGATGTAAAGCAAGTGTAAGCTCACCATGCTTAGCAAGTATATCAAAGGGATCTATGAGGCTCAAAAAGGCTTGACACTGTTTGACTGCGGTTCGCAATTTTAGTTAATCAAATTTTAGCATCCTAAATCACTACTTTAATGAACAATCCCAATTCCCAAATGATATTAAAGTAGTCAAGTTTATCTCCATTCCCAACCATCCACCATCCACAGTAACCACTAATCTTGAAGGATCCAGACCGCTCGTATCCGTGAGCACGGCTGTTATAACAGGTTAAATATTTCTGCAAAAATTGTACATCTTTACCCAACCGAGCCGTGATTCCCAATGCCGGGGTTTGCAAGGCCCACTACACCTCTTCCTAGGAAGTGTGGCAGGGTATCACTATGAAACCCTTAGCTAGTTGCATTAACAAGTCATAGCTACAAAGGAATGGTACACGTGGGCATCGCAGCACGGTACACACCCTAGCAGAAAAGGAAAGATACCCTCTTACCCTTACTGGAGCTACAGACGAGCTAGTACAAACTAGTTAACAGGTTAAAGTCAGAGCCATATGACACTCGGGGTTGTACGGAACCTCCTGGGTTGCCGCTTCAGGATTAAGTCCTTATGGAGAGGCACTAGAGTACTCAACCCCGTACTCTAGCCCCCTATCTGTTGATAAAAAGCTTCATTTTATCACATTGCATATAGCCTTTAGTCATGTTTAACAATTATTTTATGTTAAGCGCTGCAGCATCTATCCAAAATGCCTACCCAAAAACCCTAGGTATCAAGGATATGTGGTACAAGTAATCATCTAGGTAAAGTCCTTAAAGGTATTTCAAATTAGACACATGCATGAATATGAATGGTAATAGTTCATAGGTAACAAGGGGCCTTTGGTACACTTGCCTTAACTTGCTTTTCCCCCAAAGCAATACGCTCAAAAGCCTTTCGTATTCAACTTTCAATCTTCTGCTTCCAATTTTCAGCTTCTAGTCTTCAGAGATCAGCTTCTTAATCATCACGTAAACCTCACCGATTGACTGAACCATATATCACCACACAAACATCCATACATGACATACAAACAAGAATATATGAGAATAGTACACCAACCAATAAAATAAGCAAAACGACGTCTTGCTACGAACACACAAACACAAAAGACACGCTATATGCGATTCAACGAAAAAGCGACCATCGAAGGATTTTCAGTGCAATGGAAAATAATACATATCCATTTAACTTATTTTAACCGTAGAAACATATGTAAATATTTTCATTAATCAACTTGATTCATTGCTTAAGAAAGAGCGTAGTATAAAACCTATATTGACTCCATATTCCAAAAACGATGCAAGTGATAGTATTAATACAATTAACTTTTTAACTGCCAAAACACATTTGAGTAACATGAGAACCACTAACGCCACTACGTAGTACACACCGATAACGAAACTATGCTACAAAAGAAACGACTACCGGAGTTCTATATTATAAAAGAAAAGCCTAAATGCTTGATTTATTTCAATTAAGAAAAACCATGTGAAGGTGTTATTAATTTGGATTAGGTAAAACATAATTTAATCAAGTTAAGCTACATCTTTACAAAATAAAGTATATGTGAAAGCAACTAAACGAGTTTATCACACATGCAACGTGTTTAACTAATCAAATTTTATTTATAAATATCTCGATACCATTTATGCTAATTCAATTTTAACTTGCAAATACTAGTTGACATGTGAGAGCACCTAATCGAATTGTATATGACATGTTGTTAAACTAAGCAAATTGTATTTTAATTTAGAAACTGAGTTAAAGTAATCATATTTTATTCATAAATGTTGCCATGTAGATTGAGCAAGTTAAACTTTAACTTTGCAAAAGTAAAATGCATGTGAGAGCATCTATACAAGTTTATCATATATACAATGAGTTTAAACTAACCAAACTTATAATTGAAAAGCATATTAATATCAACCATTAATCATATTAATATTATACATGAATTGCCGAGATATGAAACATATATTACTTAATCATAAAACTATTTGCATGCATATTTAATCATCTTAATATTTAATTATACATACAAAATCATGTGACATGATAAACGTCGTTACTAACATATGGATCACGTCAACACGAACCAAACGCAACTTAAACGGTGCAAAACAGAATTAGAACTTAAATTGCTTCTAATTAAAAAGTTATTAAATAATCCTTAATCAAATTAATATTTAACTTATAAATTTCTAAGATGTGAGGCATGTTAAACGTTGCTGCTAACACGTATCACACATTGCGATGAAACTCGCACAATCGAATCGAAATCGAAAACCTAAATCGACTTTAATTAATCAGCGATTAATTAATTATAGGCATAGTTAATATTTTAATAAAATAAATTCATAAACATGTTATATAAAAACTAATAGTGCTACTGCGTAGATCTCGACGATACGAAACTAACACAACTGGAATGAACTGAAACGGAGTTGAAACGAAGAAATTGCGGAGATTAACGAACCAGTGGCAAACTCGTAATTAAGTCATCTTCTTCATTGGAAACAGAACGTGGTGGCTGTGGAGGGGGCTTCGGCTGCAGCCCTGTCCAGAAGCTGTGGAAAGCTTGTCCAAGCCAGGCCTGGAGCAGGGGGCAGCCAAGGCCGGGCCGGCCGGCAGCACGCTGTGCGGCGGCTGTGGCCTGCAGGGCACGCGCCCGAGCAGCAGCCACCAGCGGCTCGCTGAGGAGCAAGGTGCGGGCGGCGGCCTGCTCCTGCACGGGCCTGTAGGCCGGCGGCGGCCCTGCTCGACTGTGAGCAGGCGCACGTGATGGGCGACGGCGCGGGAGGCGCGGGTCTGTTCGTCCTGAGGCGCGACGTGCCCGAAGGAGAGGCGCAGGGCGACGGGGTGGCCGGAGAAGACAAAGAACATGGCCGGTCATGGACGAGCTCGCCGGAAAAACTATTGGAAAAACGAAAACGAAAGGGAAACAATCAAACGGTGATGGATTCAACAAAACGAATACACTACGGTGTAGAGAATGACGAGATCTACCTCTTGGTGGTGGTGGTCGACGCCGAAACGCGACGGTTTTACCGGAAAAGCTCGCCGGAAACCTAGCTGTGCCGAACTTCGGCGTCCGATCTGCGGGGCTACGAGTGGCGGCTCGAAAAACGGGCTGTACTTCTGGAATCCTCGCGTCGAGGCCTACGCCGGCATATATATATATACGTAGGGTTTGGAGATTTTGGAAAGTGAAGATATTTATTAATTATTGATTTTCGGAATTAAAATAATTATAGAAAATCGGGAATTACTATTTAGACTACGAAAAATATCTCTGAGCTCCGAAAAATTCTAGAAAAATTCGTAGGGATAGATGAAAGGATAAGGAACATAACCAAAGTGGTTTTACTCCCGGAAAAGACTTTTAGATTGATCAAGGAAAAAGACAAAGCTCCAAGAAATAGGAATTTAATCACGAAAAAGGTCGGAAAGTTTCCCGGAAAGAAAGGCATCGTTCTAACGTGTCTTAAAACCTTTTCCAAGCCTTTGGATTTTGAAAACAAAGCATCTTATCTAACTTTTGTTTTTGCAAGTTTTCAATTTCTTTTTAAACTACTACTTGAAAATAATATTTTGAAGATTGAGATTTGAATTTATTTTCCAAACCACTCATCATAAAAGTACCAATGCAACAGCATCCAAACCACTCATCACAAAAGTACCAATGCAACTACATGTATGCGCAAACATGTTGCTACCCTTATGTTGGATTTAATTTGAAGAAAGTTTTCTTTTACCTATGTTTTTATGAGCACAAAACAATTAATAGAAATCGTTTTACTCTTTTTAGAAAGTAGCTAATTTTAGGGTGTTACAGTCAACCACCCACCCCGTGTACTTTAAAGTGAGCGCTATAAACATAATGATAAAACCAGCTATACTAAGTATATAATCAAAGTAGACGTTGAACATTATAACGAAAATATATGAATAAGATGAATGCTAATATTGTCATAACAATTGTAACTAGCATATAAAAATAATGGAGGTACAAAAGAGATGGGGGTACAAAGATTATACCAAACCACGCTCTTGATAAGATCAGGAATCCAAGCGAAGCTTGCTTGCCTCCCTCTATACGTAGCCTAACTAACTATGTCCTAGAATATGGTGAAACTCTGAGGATGATTAGGGTTTCTATCTTCTCAAATGACTTATGCAATATATGCCTGGGGTGACAGGGGATGATATATATAGGCTGGAGCATCCAACGTGAGCCCTTGGATCAAACCGACTTAAAGGATGACATAGAATGCAACCTAGGAGGCGGTGGAGAACCGACATAATAATGGGAGGCTGATAGGTGGGCCCCAGGGGTCGGCCGGCCTATAGGTTGCGGTGTCTCGCCCTACGCTTCGGTATGGAGTCCTCTCAAGTCTTTTAGAGTCTTCTGGTATCCATTTTCACTGCGGATAAGCACAATTAAATCTAACTATTGGTGTAGGACCCTAGGGGTACCTCACAAGGAAGGGAGAAGATCTAGTCTAAATAGGAATTTCCCATATATAATTCTAGTAACATTGCTACCTTGTAATTCTACTAGGACTCTTACATTGTAACCGACTAGGAGACCTATCTCCTGAGCTATATAAAGGAGGGCAGGGCTCTCTAGATCGGCCTAGCAAAGAGGAACAGACCTTACGGTCTAAACCCAAAAGCATATGGCGTAATATTCTATTCACCCTAGACTGGACGTAGGACGCTATTCTGGCTAACCGAACCAATATAAATTGTTATCTCTACGTTCATCATCGAGTTCTGCATATGCCGAAGCCCATTGAACACCGTCCTGGATACCCCCATGACGGATTACGGGTCATCAAACCCTGATAGCTGGCGCGCCAGGTAGAGACTTTAGCACAATTGTGATCAAGAGCTCGAGGGACCTCAAGATCTACATCAACAACGGTGGATCATTGGCCCAGGGCGGAAGCTTTTCCCTGCCCTCGCCGACAACGTTGTCACACCCTCCAACATTAGGACACCCCCATCATCACTGCGCATTCGGGAGGCAGCTCAGAACCAGTCCACCAGCTGCTTTGGATTCCATCTACATCGGCATACACGACATGTGTACGAAGGAGTTACACAAATTCGTCAATTTGGAGTGTATTCCGCTATGATCCGTAGTGGATTCCTGTTCGACAAGACATCTCATGTTTGGCATGGGGTTGAGTCGGAGTCAACAAGGACTTGATCTCGATGATCAAGCAAAAGCACGCAGACATTCAGCAAAAAAGATGTACATGATCAGATGGCCCACTTCACGTCATGCATGGGAGAGGCACCTGCGCACATGATAGTCATTCCTAACTCGCTTGTAGGAAATCAAGATCACAATCACAGCACAATATCGTTAACTTGGCTAGCCTAGACAAGGATTTGCGCTCAAGAACATGAAATGGACATGAACTGGCAACTGTCGACAGGGAGTGATAGTGCCCTTTTTTCACTGATTGAGGTCTACAATACAATCATGATTACAAATAAACTAAAGCACTAACTCACACTTCGAACTCTAGGCTACTTATACCAGCAGTCATTACACACACTTGTTTAGAATAAAACTGCTAAACACAAGATACAAGTGACCAACAATGCTACTGCACTGTCAGTGCACGAACGTGGGTGCGCTCACCATGCCGGCTCCAGTAACCATTCCCGCTGCATCTTGAATTCAAACACGCTGCTTCTCTCGCTTCACCAGCATCACGAGCAGCCTCCAAGACTTCATTGTGCAGCTGGCTTACACCAACATACTCCCCCCTAAGCCTGATGCACATCAAGCTTCCTGATTCCAAGTAGATGGTTCATCACACCCAACATCACTGCTGGCAAGGCTTTTGTCAGAGTATCTGCCTTCTACTCTGTAGTGCACACTCTCTTCACAACAATTTGCTTCCTCTCAACACACTCCCTAATGAAATGGTATTTGATATCTATATGCTTACTCCTACCATGAAACATAGGGTTTTTCATCAAGGCAATAGCTGAATTGTTGTCAACAAATAGTTTTACTAACTTTGGCTTCCTTCCAGTGAGCTCACTCAACAGACTCTTGAGCCATAAGGCTTGCTTTGCAGCTGCTGTTGCTGCCATGAACTCAGCCTCGCAAGAAGATAGAGCAACAATTTTCTCCTTTTGAGAACACCAAGTAATCAGACTCTCATTCAGATAGAAAGCCATACCTGCTGTACTCCTTCTTCCAACCAAGTCACCAGCCAAATCACTGTCAGTATAACCAATTATTTCTTCTTCTTTCCCACCTTGGGTATACACCAACCCAAAATCCACAGTACCCTTCAAATATCTCAGTATTTGCTTTACTACTCTTTGATGCTTCACTGTAGGTTTCTCCATGTATCTACTAACCATCCCCACTGAAAAAGACAAATCTGGTCTTGTATGCAGTAGATACCTCAGACACCCAATTACTCTTCTGTAATCAGTGGCATCAACTCTTTCTCCTCCTTTATCCTCATCAAGTTTAGCTCCTAGATCCATTGGGATTTTGGTAGGACTACAATCTTCCATACCAAACTAGCTCAATACTTTCTTTACATAGCTGGACTGTCTGACAGTAACATAATCCTGCTGCTGATCAACCTCAATCCCTAGATAGAATGATAATAAACCAAGATCACTCATATCAAATTGTGAGGTCATTTCTTTCTTGAACAACTCAATCTTAGTTGGATCTTCTCCTGTCACTATCAGATCATCAACATAAACACCAAGTATAACTGCCTTCTTCCCAACTCCCCTAGTGTACACTGCTGGTTCACTAGCACATTTGCTAAATTGCAAATTCTTCAGACTACTGTCTAATTTCACATTCTAGGCTCTAGGAGCCTGTCTCAAGCCATACAGTGCTTTGCTTAACTTCAGAACCATTCTTTCCTTTCCTTTCTCCACAAAGCCTTCAGGTTGTACTACATAAACTTCCTCTTCCAATTCACCATTGAGAAATGCTGATTTCACATCAAGATGATGCACCTGCCATCCTTTGTTTGCTGCCATAGCTAGTATCATCCTGATTGTATCCAGCCTTGCAACTGGTGCAAACACTTCCTCAAAATCAACACCCTGTTTTTGTACATACCCTTTATCTACCAGCCTAGCCTTGTGTTTTACCACCTCTCCCTCAAAGTTCCTTTTGAGCTTGAAAACCCATTTAAGCCCAATTGGCTTCTGTCCTGGTGGCAAAGCAAACAATTCCCAAGTCTTGTTCTTGCAGATAGACTGAATCTCACTCCTCATGGCATTCATCCAATTCTCATCACCTGCTACTTCCACAAAACTTGAAGGTTCTTCCATTACTGCTAGCAAAGCAGCAATTTCTGTGTTAGAATTCAGTTCCACTTCTTCTGATTCCTGATAGACCTCATTCAGGTCTCTGAATCTAAGTGGGGCTTCATCATAGTTGTCACTGTCATCAACATCCATCATATCATGATTCCCCTCAAAGTTCTGTACTGAATTCCCTAGAAATACACTGTCTACTTCTATTGTCGGATTTTCTTCAAGCACTGGCTGACTGCCAATTGACTCTGAAATAGACTCACTGCCTCCTGCTGTGTTTGTATCTCCACTTGGCATTCCATCTTGAACATCTGTCTGATGGTCTTGATCTGCACCAATCCCAACACCAAATCTCCCAAAACCTCCAAAAAAGAATTGCCCATCCCCTTCTTCTTGGTTTTCAGTAAAATCCCTTTCTTCTTTTGCTTCCCAGCTCCACTTCTAGTGACTCCTCAAAAACAACATCTCTGCTAACCACTATTCTGTTGTCTTGAGGATTGTACATTCTGTGAGCCTTGCTTCCTTCTTCTATGCCAAAATACACCATTGGCACACTTCTATCTTCAAGTTTCTTAGATGTGGCTTCACTGTCTTCACATGCCCTTTACAGCCAAAAACCCTCAAATGGCTTAGATTTGGTTTTCTTCCATTCCAACCCTCATAGGGAGTCCTATCACCCATTGCTTTGGTTGGCAGTCTGTTTAGCAAGTACACAGCATGTCTGACTGCCTCAGCCCAAAACCTTCCTGGTAAATTCATGCTTTTCAACATAGCCCTTGCCATCTCCATCACCGTTCTGTTCTTTCTTTCTACCACTCCATTTTGTTGTGGTGAATAGGGTGCAGTGAACTGGTGCTTGATCCCAGCCTGTTCACACATACTCTGAAATGACTTGGCAAGAAATTCCCCTCCCCTATCTGATATGAGGATCTTCAATTTGTGGCTTGAAGAATTCTCCACATCTGCCTTGTACTTGACAAAAGCATCAACAGCTTGGTGCCTTGTTCTTCAGCATGTACACCTATGTCCATCTTGTGCAGTCATCCACCAATAACATGAAATATTTGTTGCCACCTGCAGTAGATGGTGTTATGGGCCCACACAGATCCACATGGACAAGCTTGAGTGGCTCATCTGCCCTCCACAATGCTGAATGAGGAAAAAGCATCCTAGTTTGCTTGGCTGTCAAACAGTCTTGACAAACCTGATCTGGATGCTGTATCAATGGCCCTCCTTCAACCATCTCCTTGTCAACTAATTTTTTCATGGCCTAAAAATTCACATGGCCAAGCCTACCAAGCCACAACCAAGCCTCATCCCCAATACTAGTCAACATACAAATTGGATTCACTGGTGCCAATTCAATTTTGTAAGTTCTATTCACTGCTCTCTGAACTCTCATGATCAGTCTATGTGGATTTTTCTCTGTAACAACTATTTCATCATCATCCATAACAATTCTATGCCCAATCTCTGTCAACTGACCCAAACTGATCAAATTGATCTTAAGTTTAGGAACATAGTAAATATCATGCAACAACCACTGATCACCAGATCTCCCTTGAAACAGAATTGAACCCTTCCCCATAATTTCAACAAAAGAACCATCGCCAAACCGTACCTTACCAGAGACAGTATGATCAATGTCTCTGAACATCTGTTGAACCCCCGACATATGGTTGCTGGAGCCATTATCCAGGTACTAGACATTATTCATGGACTCCTCATCACCCTCTTCGATGAAGTAGAGCGCCGGCATCACCTTGGACTCTTCAGATACACCTCTGAATGTAGACTCATTGTCTCAGTGTGCTCATGCAGTCTCAGTTCAACTGTTTCTGCGAGCAACACTGACAGGCTCAGTCTCCACTGTCCTGACATGGCTGAGCCTCTTCCTCTTTCTTCTTCTCCGAGCATCGATTTGCGTAGTGACCGTTATTATGACACTTGAAGCATTTTATGTGACTCTTGTCACGTTTGCTTCCGCCATCCTTGGCTGCTTCACCTTGTCCTCCACGGCCACCACATCCGCCGCCACGACCTCTTCCCCAGCCACGACTGCCTCCATCATGAGACCTCCCACCTCCAGACCCTTCTCCCGTCGATCTCTTCTGGCGCGCCTCCCATTCTGACTGTGTGAGCAACAACTGCCCATTGTCAGAACGCGCACCACCGGCTCCCCGCCTGGTACGCTCATCAAACGCCTTCAATCGACCAACTGCATCATCGAATGCCATCTTGGACAGATCATAGAACTGCTCGACCCCCGCGATCACATTGAGGTATCGATCGGGCACGGTGTCAAAAAGTTTCTTCACCAGTGCTGCATCTCCCAATGTACCACCAAGGTTACCATACTTGACTGACATACCCGTCAGTTTTCCCACATACTGATCAAGCTGCTCATCTTCCTTCATCCGCAAAGCGTCGAACTCGCTCTTCAGGGTCTGCAACCGCGCTTCCCTCACTCGCTCCGCACCAACAAACCTCGCCTTCAGTGATTCCCACACCTCCTTTCGAGTCTTCTTGGTCGCCACTTGCATCAGCAAATCATCGGGGAGACATTGCAGCAAGTGAGCTTTCGCCTTCCTATCCTTTGCCTTCGCCTTTGCCGCCTCTGCCGCCGTCGCTGCCTGCTCCGACGCCTCCGCAGGCGGTTCCACAACCTCCCACACTCCCTCATCCTCCATGATCGCCTGGACTCGAATACACCAACTGGTGTAGTTTGTCGCCGTGAGCGCCGGATATGTGATGCGATCACCGCGATCACCGCCGCCGCCTGCGCCGCCACTCCGGTCGCCCATGGTATGGATTTCTTGAGTGTTTGTGCGTGATTAGTGGCTCTGATACCAAATGTAGGAAATCAAGATCACAATCACAGCACAATATCGTTAATTGGCTAGCCTAGACAAGGATTTGCGCTCAAGAACACAAAATGGACATGAACTGGTAACTGTCGACAGGGAGTGACAGTGCCCTTTTTTCACTGATTGAGGTCTGCAATACAATCACGATTACAAGTAAATTGAAGCGCTAACTCACACTTCGAACTCTAGGCTACTTATACCAGCAGTCATTACACACACTTGTTTATAATAAAACTGCTAAACACAAGATACAAGTGACCAACAATGCAACTGCACTGTCAGTGCACGAACGTGGGCGCGCTCACCGCGCCGGCTCCAGTAACCGTTCCCGCTGCATCTTGAATTCAAACACGCTGCTTCTCCCGCTTCACCAGCATCACGAGCAGCCTCCAAGACTTCATTGTGCAGCTGGCTTACACCAACATCGCTGATGATCTACGTATCCGCCACGACTTCCGTCGACCTCATCAACGACCAGGCTCAAGAACAACTACTATGACCAAGCGCCACCAACTTGGTCGCTGCTCCGCGATGCGCCGACAACAACTTCGTCCGCTCAGGTCGGCCTCTAACACGAAGCGGAGCCACGAGCTGCCGTTGAGCTGTCCAAGTACCTGGCGAGTCACGAACAAGCTGTCCGTCTGCATCAAGCCAAGAAACAAGCTGTCCGACTACATCAGGCTGTCAAGCAAGCCAACATGCGCCTGGGCCACGAACCAGTCTGCTACTGCCTACTCGGCACGCAGGCGGGTTATTCGGCCACGACCGCTGACGACATACTACCGGCCCCTGCTGGTTCTGCCTCGATGACTGAGTTCAAGGTTCTGCCTCGATGACTGAGTTCAACTCCAACTCAGGACACGCCGAGTTCGACTATATCAGGGCCAACTCCGACTTCAATACCCATGGGATCTCGAACGGGTACTCGTCTCCCGACGTCATCCTACGATGGCACCCGGACAGTACCCGCCACGGCACTCGTCATGCGTCGTCATCCCACGGTGGCATCCGGACAGCACGCCGCGTTCACGTCAGCGACATGTCAACTCCTCAACTCGGCCACGAATCAAGCCACGTCAAGTTTAATATTTTTCTAAATATTCTTTAATTTATATATATATATATGGATATTATACATGTGCCTCCGCCGCCATACCATAATATAAAACTGTGTTCCTAACTACTCACACAGCTTCGAGCTTGTAGTCAGGACTACACATAACATGCGTTCCGTGCGCATTCTCTTTTTTCGTGTAGCGTCGACTGCTCTAGTCTTCTCTTAACTGTTGTAAAAATATTTGAGTAGTACGAACTCACATTTGTGACGCATTGTTACTCGCACGGCTCACATGGTAATGGTCATGAACCTCACAGCCATATGCCGGAGATACAAGTGCTTACACTTACGAGATCAACTACTCATGGAAATTTTACACGGCCTAACAAAAGTAAGATGCGAAAAAACTTTTACATGCATTTTATAATGATGGGATCCACTCTCGACTTATTATCTTACATGCATCTTGTATTACTGGGACCCGCTCCCGACTTGATATACTCAATATCAATCACTACAACGCAAAGAAGACATGCAAGCAAGCAATTTGCTTTCACTCATGCACGTACGAGGCACGCACAGATTTGCTACACGATCTTCATTTTCAAGGACGACAAGCAAACAAAGGCCATGTATACGTACGATCGCTCCTACAAGCAAACCAATACCACTCTGCGTCGGCAACAACGGGCACCAGCAGTCAGCCAGCCAAGATCAATTTGGACGAGTGCTTCAAAGAGCAGCCGATGATGCACAGGAACTCGCACGGTTGTGTTCACCCGGCGTACGTTTTCCAGCTTGGGTTTCTCCGGCAAGATGAACCAGTCCGTATCCCATAAGCGTCGTCTCCAAAACGAAATTGGCAGAGGTCCCCGGCACCCTGGACTCACCTCAGACTACTGATCGGACTCCGCATTAGCAACGGGGCACGGGCTGGACTCAAAAGTATGTGTCGGGTGCCGTGCACAACCGACAAGTGATCAATTCAAGCGTCATAATGCAGTCTTGTTAATGGCTCCAGTCCTCGTCATCAAAGGCTCCGGCCATCTTCGTCAGCATACATGGCGGTCATCACCATCAACATGCAATGGCTTCAGCCGTTCCTTCTCACTACACAGACGGGTGGCCATACTGCTACCTTATTTCCGCTACAGAGATATGCCGCTGATGGCTCACATCTCTATAACTAATGTCGCATCTATTTTACAAGGTACATAGCCTAACAGTTGTTTACACCTTATCCGGGTAGTCATGCTACCCTTTCACGAGATACACCGGCTACCCATGCTGATATACATCTCTGACATATAAAGTCAACTAACAGGGATACGCCAACTATTCAGTTGGCTCATATCTCTTAGACTAAGTATTCTATCGCACCCATGACATCTAGCCCTGTGCTAACACATGTCATCCCGGAATGGATTCCTCCGAAAGCGAGGCGATTGACTTGTCCTTCTGCCGTGTGAGCCACAAAGAAGACATTCATCAAGGTCCCTTGAATACAAGTGCCTGAGCACTTTACGCCGACTAATAGTCGCATACGGTTTTTTACAATTGTCCCGACTATGTCGACTAAACTTACTCAGATAAAATCATCTTACGTCCTTACGTGGCCTATAAGACGACATAGTTCACATCTGACAAACTCAAGGCTAAGTCCTAACCGACTATCAGTCTTCATATTATAACCACGCCCTCTACTCGGGGGCACGTCATTTTTCAGTCGGACTTCCGAAGGCACTCGGCTTAGACTAACAGAATCCATTGACAAAGACATGCAACGTCAATGTCAAAAGCCATGCTATGTCTTCACGTATGTGTCCATGCTATCGAGTAAGTAAATAAGATAATCAAGGAATTGCGGCCTGCATGCATATACAAGACCAAGGCAAGCACATACAGGAATAAATTCCCTTGCTGCTGCCAACTCTCATCAACATGCAAGCTGCCGGCGGTGACGAGTACTTTGGCAGCGACTACGACTACTACTGCTCTAACACCATCGCCGACTGCGAGGACTTTAAGGACCCCGTTTAGTTCAAGCTCAGACTACTGGACCGCACTGGAACCCGTCATCTATGTACAGCCGCTCCAATGACGCGAGCTTCTAAGTCCAGCAAGCACATGCTGCTACTCGACGCGATGTGCCTGGCCCTGACGAGTGGCTCATACTGCTACTCGCCACAGAGAAACATTGCAAGGGCATGCTTGGTCATCACCGTTTAAGCTTCAAGCTACTCAATACGAAGCCTGTCCTTACTCCTCAGGCGTTCGCGGCGGTACCATAACACGTCCAATGCCCACACCAAGCAACACTGGTAGAGAACCGAGCTTTACTCCCGGTGGGGAACCCCCTCTAGTCCCGGTTCCCCACCCGGGAGCAAGCATCCGGGACTAAAGGGGGGGTCCTTTAGTCCCGGGTCAGGAACCGGGACTAAAGGAGGACCTTTAGTCCCGGTGGGTAACACCAACCGGGACTAAAGGTGCCTCCTGACATGCCACGATGGCCGGCACCTTTAGTCCCGGTTGGTAATACGAACCGGGACTAAAGGTTTTTTTCTTTTTTCTTTTCTTTTCATTTTTTTGTTTTCTTTTCAAAATAGGTTTTCGAAGTCGTATTGTACGCTGCTAATTATACATTTATATGCGCATATAGTATGTTTCGGTTCAAGCACAATGAACGTATTAAATCACACAATTCAAGCATAGAAATATATATATATATATATATATATATATATATATATATATATATATATATATATATATATATATGCATGCATCATATATATATTTACATGCATGCATGCATATGTGTATTTTACATTATATTATTTCATGTGCATATATTACAAAAGATTGCATTATAGTTGTTGTGACATAACAAGTTTCTTCTCATCCTCTAGCTTGGCTTCAATGGCAGTGTTGGGTCGAAGTAGAACTCGCCCTTAGAATCGATGACCTGCTCATTAAAAAATCCGGCTATAGACTCTTGAATTGCTTTGATTTGGTCTTGCCGTATGACCTTTTCCTCCAACCATCGAGTCTACAGGTTTGAATTAAAGGAAAATAAATTAATATATGTACATATATATATATATATAAAGACATAGTAACACAATCAATAATAATAATTAAATGAATATATAGTGTATTTTTAACGTACTTTGAGTCTCTCTGTAGGAGTTCTTTGGGAGAGCACCTTGATAAACTTGCAAACATAGTAACCACAGTAGTTGTTCCCCTGTTCCTGCCTCAGACACCACTTTACGAGAAAAAGATTTGTCATCCAATCTGGTGATCCGGTGAAAGCTATATGTTTAATTAATAAAGATGATGCGATTCAGGGGACTTACTTTCAATGGGATTACATTCAGTGGCGCTTTGCATTTTTCCATGTGTTGCTTCTCAATAAAGGTTTTCCAAACACTGCCCAATAAAAAATTTGCCACGTCATCAGATATAGTTAATCATCATGTTTGTGTGTATATATAGTTGCTAGAGATCCCGAAATTACCTCTGGATAATATCTATCATATCTTGGTAGTCTTGTTGTGGTTTTCTCATCGAGTCATAGATTATTAAGTGACTTTTCACCAGATCGATGTCCATCAATATCCAGTGATTGCTGCATGTGTTTATAGGATATAACGCATAACACTCATTAATTAACTAGAATCAACATATGAGCCATTAAGGCTATGATCGACATGATTAACACTCACTTGAAGTTATAGGGAAAGAGTATATCCTTCTTGTGGCGTTGGTTCACTAAGAAGTTCATGATGTTACTCTCTGACTCAGACTTCCAATTAGTCATTGGAGTAATTGGGTCTTTGAATACTATATGGGGATCAACAAAACCAATTTCATTGCAGCCTTCCTTTCTGAGCTCTGTCATTGTAAATCTGCATATATATAGTACTTGTTAGGATAATTTATATGCATATGCACACATATGATGAGTTTAATAATAGATCGAAAGAATTATTACTTACAGGCAATAGCAGCTAATGATAACTTTGTCCAGAGAGGTAAGGTGGCATAGTTGATGAAATTCTGCAAAGTCAACATACATAACATCATCGCCACGGAACCAATGTTCGTCTCTAATTCTGACACCAACGCAGAAGTCTCCACTGGTAGACGCCTGCATGTACCACTTGTTTAGCAGGTACATTTGCGTCCCCAGATCAGATAAGGCTTGAGGGTTGTATAGACTCTGGCCTAGTACAAATTTTTTCTTCCAAATATCAACCTCCGCCGCACTCTCAATTTTTCCATCACCAAACATCTGGTAAAGGTCGAGACCAGTCTCATCAAGAAATTCACCAAGGTGATCCAAATCGACATCCGAAGGTATGTTTGCCTGATGCATTAATCCTAAATTCGAACCATATTCATTACCAACAACTAGCGGGGGGATTGATTGGTGCGCTTGTTGTCCGAGTTGGGCAACTCCTTTCCCTGCCCGCTTCTTTTTCTGTGCCGCCTCAATTGACTTGGTGAGAGTGCGGTCATAGTCTGATAACGTTGATTTGGACGGCTTACGAGATTCCCGCTGTTGATGCTGGTAAGAAGTCACCTTTTTTCTTAAAATATCCGGAGCTACGAAGAAGTACGGTTTCTCTGGGTTTCTCCTTGCTTCTTGATTCATTTTAAGTTTGTCATAGAATCTAGACATGTCTTTTTTATATGCATCAGTTCCTTCTTCCTTCTCTTCAGATATTATTTTGGGAATAGCCCTTGGTTTCACGGTGGCTTTCTTTGCAGGCGGGGACTGATTCTTCGTTTGAGGGGCTGGCCTCTTGCTAGGCTTCTTGGTAGGCGGGGGCGGGGGAGGCGTTGGAGACCTCCTTGGAGGTGTTGGCAGCGGCGTTGGAGACCTCCTTGGAGGTGTTGGCAGCGGCGTTGGAGACCTCCTTGGAGGTGGCGGCTGTGGCGTTGGAGACCTCCTTGGAGAGGGTGTGGATGCAGCCTCGTCTTCCAACACAATGTCATCGTACAGAGCACTATGATGATCTGGCGATTGAACAATTGGATTTAGGTTGGGGGAGGATCTGCTACAAAAAAAGGAATGACATATTATTATGAGCAGATTGTTAATTATTTAAGCCAATACAAATTAATGATGTAGTGTTTTCATCCGCACGTACCTATGGTGAGGTAGTTCAGAAGGAGGTGGAGCCGACATCCCTGGAATGATGATGTAGCGCTTGCGCCATAGAATGAATGTCTTCTCCGCTTCTCCTAGAGTCTTCTCGCCATCACCTCCAGGAATGTCAAGAGGCAAATCACTAAAACCTTTTTCAGCTTTATCTACCGAGATGGTGGCATATCCTTCTTGAATTATATTCCCATGAATCCTTGGTGTCTTGGTTCGGTCGATAGGATTAACAAGACCGATAGCCACCTTGATTGTGGAATTCTCCTTCGGAATGTGTAGCTCACACGTTGTACAAGGTTTAGTGACGTCATCCACAGGGAAGCGCAGTCCTGTGTCCCCTTGATTTGGTATCTCCGTGGAAGCGCAGCTGCTTTTCAACTGAACAGATTGGCTAATGTTGATTCCTGGCTCTGATGCCTGCTTGCTTGCACTCACTGCTATTTGCACTTGCCTTTTGATTTCCTCCTGCATTCTCGCTTCAAGGTTTTTTTCCCGCTCCTGTGCTTCACGCACCGCTTCCTCCAACCTCTGGAGCCGGTGTGCCTCTTCTTTCTTCTTTCTCTGGCGACTTCTGTAGGAAGGTCTGTCCTGAGGGAATCCATGCTCCCACGAGACACTTCCTTTGCCTCTAGTTCGGCCACCATGTTCAATAGTCCCGATGGCGTATGTCAGCTCATCCTTCTCTCTGTTGGGCCTGAACTCACCACTAGCAGCAGCTCTCTGAGCATAAAACAATCTTTCTGCTGCTTCTTGCAGTCTTGCGCCATAAACGCACTTCCCTGTCTCCTGGTCTAGTGTTCCCCCATGAGCGAAAAACCAATTCTTTGCACGTTCTCCCCACTCGAGTGATTCTGGTCTGATACCCTTGGCAAGAAGGTCTGCTTCCATTTTGTTCCACTTCTTAATGGCAGTCGGGTAGCCACCTGATCCCAAGGTATGGTGGTATGTCTTCTGTTGGGCATTACGTTGGTTCTTTATCACCCGACTCACACCCTCTTCTGAAGTCTTGTACTGTACAAACTCATCCCAATAGGGCCTCTGCTTTGAGATCGGGCCTGGGACAGTAAAATCTGGTGCTATGTTCTTCTTGACATACGTCGTGTATAGGTGTTTCTTCCAAGTCTGAAACTGGGTGGCCATCTTCTTCATTGCCCAATCCCTAACTCGCTCCTTCAATTCATCACCATCTATTATATCATCATAATCATCTGTTTGGAGCGTGAAATGTACCAAGACATCATTCCAAATTAACGCCTTGTCACGATCGGAGACAAAACTGATATGAGGAGCATTGGTCTTCTTCTTCCATTCACGGGTACTAATCGGGAGCCGGTCCCGTACAAGGTAACCACAGTGGTGCACAAATTTCATTTTATTCGGCCCCCCCGGTTCTCCTGTATCCACATTGAACTCCGAGATGATGAAGCGACCCTCCAATGGCTTTTTGGGACCTCGAACATTTTTACTCTTCGTTGTAGTTGTTGATGTCGATCCAGAGGGCTACAAAACATAAACATTATTTTTAATGTCATGAGCACACATAAGACATATGATAATATATATATATAGCTAATAATAAAAAATATATACTTGGCCAATATGTTGTTGCTCATTTTGTTCAAGAGCTAAGTACTGACTCCCGTCATCTACATCCTCTTGCACGTTATTTTTAGCACCATCATCGCCGGCAACTTGAGTGCCAGTGTTGATCAAATTCATCATCAACTCCTCCTCATCCATATTTCTCGGGTCGGCCATCTAGCTTCAAAAAACAAAACCAATATATAGTACGTCAAATCTTTGCTTATTACATGCGTAAAATCTACAAACAATATGCATTATTAAATCTTGCCCCTCGATCACGGACGCAATTCGCCACACTAGGACGAACTACGTCGGTACTAGGGCGAATTAGGGCACGAGAAAGGGCGGTGTGACAAGAGTGGCGGTGCTCCACTCCGCCGTATATATGTCTGTACACATGGGTGAACGAGGGCGGCGGTGCTCCGCCGTATACATAGAAACGCATGGACGAAATGCATATGAATACAAATGACGTATATATACGTGTCGGCGCGGTGGCCGGTGTGCTGACGACGATGACGTGAGGCGGGCCGGCGTGCTGACGACGACGACGACGTGAGGCGGGCCGGGGCGGTGTCGGTGCGTGATGTTGTGATCCTATGTACCATGTGATCAACCATGTAGTCATTCATCATATGAGAAAATTCTATGTTAATAATATAAGTATAAGCCATTATGAAATGTAAGTATACGTGTCTTATTGCTCATATAACCATTACTATTTCCGAAATGATAAGAATTTATTTTCTTCTTCTACAGGCGATCTCTGATGCTATGATATAAAGTTTGAAGATAGTCTTCCCGGAAAAAAATATGTAATGCTCATATTACTTTAGCAACATTAATATATTATATCTGTATATTCAAAGTTCACAAATGAAGAAACATGTGATATTTTTGATAAACTAAAAAACGCTTAGTTTATAAACTGGGTATCAAAATTGAGTTCCTATTTGACCATTATATATCCTACAACAAATCCTTCAAAAAAAAAGACCCTACATGAATATATTTGGATAAAATTTCGTTAACAAACATTAGCGGATGGTTCGTAGCGTTGTTTCCAAATAATATATAGCGTGTTTATTATACAAGCCATGGATTTACATCGATCTAATTAATTTTTAAAGTAATTTCATTGGTGATCCTTAATTATACTTGTCATTTAGAGTTCCAAATATTCAAAACTTGCCTTAAGATATATTTTTATTTAAAATCATTTAGAGTTCCAAATATTCATTTTTAGTTTCTATAGATTTTGTGATTCAAAATTTGGAATTTTCAATCGACCTCGACCGTTGACATGGCTTACACCAAAGTTGTAGTTTTCGACGTGATCTATAACTCGGCAGTGGAGGGCTCGGACGAATGTACAAAGAGATCGACGAATATATCACCTCGAAGCTCGGCAGTGTACGAACTGGAGGGCCTCGGGCCGGCGCGGTGGGGCAACGCGCGGTGGAGGGCCTCGGGCGCGGAGGAGGGTGCGGTGGAGGGCCACGGGCAAGCGCAGAGGAGGGGCACGGGCGCGCGTGGTGGAGGCCGCACGAGGAAGAAGACGGCGGCGCCGGTGTCACGGAAGGCGAACGGACGCGGCGCGAGGTCGAAGAAGAGGCCGGGCGGCGGTGTTCGACGAGGAAGAAGACGAGCAGATCGATCTGCCAGGCGCTGGAGGTTATATAGCAGAGGAGAATTACTCCCGGTGCCAGCCACCAACCGGGAGTAAAAACCCTTTACTCCCGGTGCGTATTACCAACCGGGAGTAAAGGTTCCTTTACTCCCGGTGCGTGTTACCAACCGGGAGTAAAGGTATACCTTTACTCCCGGTTGGTAACACACACCGGGAGTAAAGGCTTTTTTTGGCGGGCCACGAAACTGCAGCCCACCTTTACTCCCGGGTGGGCTTCCCACCCGGGAGTAAAGGTGGCCTGCAGTTTCGTTTCCCGCCTGTTTTAAGCAATAGTCTTGTTAAATACAATAGAAATGCAATAGTTTTTATTAAATACATAGTAAATTAAATAAAAGGCATAAAATTATTTTGTTAAAAATATGAATTTTATTTTTGTTTATTGCACATAGGAAAAATCGATAACCTAACTTTTTTTATTTTTTGTTAGAATTATAAAACATAATGTAACTAATATTTATTATTTCGTTAATGCAAAAATGTAGTGTTTAATTAAAATTATTAAAATTATTGGTTTTGGACAGGAAATTTGTTTTCACATCATTTTAACGTTAATATTTTAATTTTTCATCACTCAGTATCCTAATTTACCTTTTTGAGAGAGAAATCCCACCAAATCAAACATTGATTTAATTTGAAATATGACATAATAAACATCTGAATTCACAATTATTACATAATATCTCAAACACACACTATATTAAATCACTATATCATCAAGTGGGCACAGCAGTGAACTTCTTCTTTACGTATGTCCCTTGGTTATGATCGCTTCGTAACCATGGAGTGTCCTCATCATTTACCAAGATGCTAGGGTCTTTGTTCACTTTGAAGGGCGGAATTCGGTCATCCTTTTCATATTCTTCTGACATGTCCGACTTGTCCTCAATTCCCACGATGACTCTTTTCCCTAAAAGAACTATGTGGCGCTTTGGCTCTTTGGTTGAGTCATTATCGTTTTTCCCTCTTTTTGGTTTGGTAGACATATCATTGACATAGAACACCTGATTCACATCCTTGGCAAGGACGAATGGTTCGTCTTTGTACCCAATATTACTAAGGTCTACTGTTGTCATTCCATACTCGTTGTCTACTGTTACTCCGCCTCCGGTCACCTTGACCCATTGGCACTTGAACAATGGGATCTTCAAAGTAGGTGCATATTCTAGTTCCCATATTTCATCTATGCGTCCATAATATGTCTGCTTATTCCCATTCGGGTCTGTGGCATCTATGCGGACACCACTGTTTTGGTTGGTACTCCTTTTATCTTGGGCTACTGTGTAGAATATGTTCCCATTTATCTCGTACCCTTTGTATGTGACGATATGCCATGATGGTTGCATAGCCAATAAATACAGTTGCTCATGGATGCTCTCATCACCTTGACATTTTTTTCGCAACCAACCGCCGAAAGTTTCCATGTGCTTATGCGTAATCCAAGCTTCAGTCTTGCCTGGAAACTCGGATCGTAAGAGATCCTTGTGTGTCTCAATATACGGATCTACCAAAGAGGAGTTCTGTAGAACTGTGTAGTGCGCTTTATTGAAATAATCATCATCCGTACCAATATATGTTTTCCTCCCTAGTGTCCCCTTTCTGCTTAGTCTCCCCTCATGTCTCGATTCAGGAACACCAATCGAGTCAAGGTCGGGAATAAAGTCAACACAGAACTCAATGACCTCTTCTGTTCCATAGCCCTTGGCGATGCTTCCTTCTGGGCGAGCACGGTTGTGAACATATTTCTTTAGGACTCCCATGAATCTCTCTAAGGGGAACATGTTGTGTAGGAACACAGGACCGAGAGTGAAAATCTCCTTGACTAGGTGAACTAGGAGGTGTGTCATAATATCAAAGAAGGAAGGAGGGAACACTAACTCAAAGCTGACGAGACATTGAACCACATCATTCTGTAGTTTAGCTAGATCAGTTGGATCAATTGCCTTCTGAGAAATTGCATTGAGGAATGCACATAGCTTTACGGTGGCTAGACGTACATTTGGAGGTAGAATTCCTCTTAATGCAACTGGAAGTAATTGCGTCATGAGAACGTGACAGTCATGGGACTTTAAGTTACAGAATTTCTTCTCTGTCACATTTATAATACCCTTTATATTCGAGGAGAATCCAGATGGTACCTTGATGTTGTTTAAGCATTCAAACATGATTTCCTTCTCCTCTTTGCTTAGAGTGTAGCTAGCAGGACGTAAGTAATGGCGTCCATCATCTGTCTTCTCTGGATGCAGGTTGTCTCTTTCTCTCAAACAACGCAGGTCCTATCGTGCTTCAAATGTGTCCTTAGGCTTTCCATACACACCCATAAAGCCTAGCAGGTTCACACAAAGATTCTTCGTCAGGTGCATCACGTCGATCGAGCTACGGACCTCCAGGACTTGCCAATAGGGTAGGTCCCAAAATATGGACTTTTTCTTCCACATGGGTGCGTGACCGTTAGCGTCTTTCGGAATAGGTTGGCTTCCATGTCCTTTTCCAAAGACGACTTTCACATCATTGACCATATCGAGTACATCCTCACCGGTTCGGTTGCGAGGCTTGGTCAGGTGGTCTGCTTTCCCTTTAAAATGCTTACCTTTCTTTCTTACGGGGTGATTTGCAGGAAGAAATCGACGATGGCCAAGGTACACGACCTTTCGACATTTTTTCAAGAATACACCTCTAATATCACCGAAGCAGTGTGTGCATGCATTATATCCCTTGTTTGACTGTCCTGAAAGATTACTTAGAGCAGGCCAATCATTGATTGTTACGAACAACAATGCTCGCAGATCAAAGTGTTCCTGTTTGTACTCATCCCACACACGTACACCTTCTTTATTCCACAAAATGAGAAGTTCATCAATAAGTGGTCTCAGGTACACATCGATGTCATTGCCAGGTTGCTTCGGGCCTTGGATGAGCACAGGCATCATAATGAACTTCCGCTTCATGCATAACCAAGGAGGAATGTTGTAGATACTTAGAGTAACAGGCCAAGTGCTATGACTACTGTTCTGCTCTCCAAAAGGATTGATACCATCTGTACTTAAAGCAAACCTTAAGTTTCTTGCGTCATTTGCAAACTCCGGGAATTCTCTATCGATTGCTCTCCACTGGGACCCATCAGCAGGGTGTCTCAATATATTGTCTACCTTACGGTCTTCTTTGTGCCATCGTAACAATTTTGCATGTTCTTTGTTTCTGAACAGACGTTTCAAGCGTGGTATTATAGGAGCATACCACATAACCTTGGCAGGGATTTTCTTACGTGGACGTTCGCCCTCAACATCACCAGGGTCATCTCGCCTGATCTTATACCGCGACGCATGGCATACCGGGCATGCATCCAATTTCTCGTACTCTTTGCCACGGTATAGGATGCAGTCATTAGGACATGCATGTATCTTCTCTATTTCTAGCCCCATAGGACAGACAACTTGTTTTGCTTCGTAGGTAGTGGCGGGCAATTCATTGTACTTCGGAAGCATCTTCTTTTGGATTTTTAGTAACTCTCCAAATCCCTTGTCAGATACACCATTCTTTGCCTTCCATTGCAGCAATTCTAGTGTGGTTCCCAACTTTTTCTGCCCTGCATCACAAGTTGGGTACAACAATTTCTTGTGATCTTCTAGCATCCGCTCGAACTTGATCTTCTCCTTTTCACTTTCACATTCTCTTTGTGCATCACGAATGACCTGACAAAGATCATCAGCCGGCTCATCTTCTGCGGCTACCTCTTCTTCAGCTTCTCCCATTGCAGTATCATTGAAGCACGCACCATCAGGAATAATATCATTGTCGTCCCATTGTTCTTCTTCATCTTCTTCCATTACAACACCGGTTTCTCCGTGCTTTGTCCAACAAATATAGTTTGGCATGAAACCCGACTTGAACAAGTGTGAATGAAGAGTCCTTGAGCAAGGATATTCCACCGTATTCTTACATATGGCACATGGGCAGCACATGAAACCGTCGCGTTTGTTTGTCTCGGCCGCACGTAATAAAGAATGCACGCCGTCAATGAACTCTTGTGAGCGGCGATCAGCATTATACATCCAATGACGGCTCATCTGCATTACATGACATAAATATCATATTAAAACCTAGATCATAATTAATTATTTATACAACATGCGTGCCACCACAAAAGATACAAATTTATGAAAGCATCGCTACAATGTAGACAATCCCAACTACCACTAAAAGAACTAAAGCTAAAATACATTTCAGGAGCACAAGGATTTCGCGACCAATCTCAACTAAAACAGACAGATCCCCCGATTGTGCAACATCTTTGGGCTTCTTCGACTGGATCACTGCCTCATTAGCCGCCGTATCTGCCTGTTGTGCAAGATATTTTTGCACGAGTTCAACATACTCTTCCTCCCAGTAGAAGCCTGAACATCGTCCACTGCCATCCCACTGAAATTAAAACAAAAAACTAGAACTTTAATCACAACCATCATGAAAATAGGTATAAACTAACCATAATCATTAAATACGATAAAATAACTCACATTGCGATCCGGACACTTGTAGAAGATACGATCCTTGTTGGGACCCTCCTTCTTCACTCGGTACTCCATCACAATCTTCATCTCATCACGACACTTGCCGCATGGAATGAGAGGAAGGCCCGGCCTAAGTCGCTTTGGAAACCCATGAGAGGCCGAGGACCCGGAAGCAGTTGCCATCTACTCTCTATACTCATTTTTTAATACACTATAAATTTCTTCTTTTATAAACAAATAAAATTAACAAACTATAAAATTATCTAGATCTCTAAACAATGATATTTTTAATGGTCATTGTGTTCTCGTCTTTTACTGCGGCAGGTAAGTAATTCATATGATATTTCCGCAAATTAACAGAAGAATGGGAATGTACACACATAACAGACTACTACGACGATATCGGGACGTGTGAATAAATAACCATCCGTACTAGTTGACCTTGCTTACGTGATCATCTCGGCGAGCATTTCTCCACCGGACAGCACCGTACTTGGTCAAGGAAGAGCTCCGATTCTATGAGGAAGGGAACACGGTCTCCCACGACCGTTGTCGCTCTCCCTCGTAGAATCAAAGCTCCTCCTTGATGTCCGTTACCGCTCGACAGAGAACATGCTTGCCGAGCTGAACACGGTCCGCAAGTTCAACTAGTACGGATTTTCTATAATTTTCTAACTATTTTCTAAGTTTTTATTTATATATACTACGTTTAGGTACGGTGATTGACAGACTACTACGACGATATCGGGACATGTGAATAAATAACCATCCGTACTAGTTGACCTTGCTTACGTGATCAGCTCGGCGAGGATTTCTCCACCGGACGGCACCGTACTTGGTCAAGGAAGAGCTCCGATTCTACGAGGAAGGGAACACGGTCTTCCACGACCGTTATCGCTCTCCCTCGTAGAATCAAAGCTCCTCCTTGACGTCCGTTACCGCTCGGCAGAGAACATCCTCGCCGACCTGAACACGGTCCGCAAGTTCAACTAGTAAGGATTTGCTATAATTTTCTAACTATTTTCTAACTTTATATTTATATATACTTTAACCTTCTTTCATGTAAATATGCAAGCTTAAAGTGATTTTGAGCTCAAATTGCTTACAAATGAAAAAAAACCACAATAAAGAACCATAAATATATATAGTGAATAAAATGGTATAAGAAAATGGTAAAAAATGAGAGTATGAGATTGGTAACCTTTACAACTGAAGAATCGACGGAGGAATCGAAGAATGGATGGAGGAACAATGGAGGGAGGGAGGAAGCAAGAACACTACTGCAGTGAGCTTCAAAATGTGCTGAGCTCGGGCTCGGGGAGGAAGGAGGAGACGGCCGATTTATAAAGGGAGAACATTTAGTCCTGGTTGATAGATCCAATCGGGACTAAAGGTAACTTTCCAACCCCGGGCGCAGCCACGGCCCGGGAGTAGACCTTTACTCCCGGTTGGAGCCACCAACCGGGAGTAAAAGTATACCTTTAGTCCCGGTTGGTGGCTCCAACCGGGACTAAAGGTCCCTGCCACCTCTGTCTGGCGCAGTAGCCGTTGGGCAGGAACCTTTAGTCCCGGTTGGAGCCACCAACCGGGACTAAAGGTATTTCTAGTCCCGGGGGCAAAAAATTCCGGGACTAGAGCCCATTTTGGCCGAGGATCAAAGGTCTGTTCTCTACTAGTGCAAGGCGCACGGCCTACAGCAACATGCAAGAAGACAACAAGCAAGCAAACTATTGGGAGATTTTTAATCGTAGATACGTACACGGTCTTACGACAGGCGTACACGTATACACTCATCCATCTACTCGGATACAACGCCACTAAGCTCGCGGGCTCGGCCATTGCCTTGACTTAGTCAGGCGACACTCCGACTATGCTCGGGGGGCTTAGATTCAAGGATGGAAGATCAAATTTACAAGCACTCAACCACTTCTGGCGACATAAATTATTCAACCTACTTTTTGACAAGTAGTCGAACAATTACTCCTGCATCCCTGAGTATATTCTTTATAGATCCTAGTGCCGACTACAAGTACTCGGACACAGGCTCGGGGGCTGCGGAATACATATCCTCAAATGATGCATTCAAATTTTTTTTGATAAGAAATTGCAGAAAAGACCCTCCAACTCTTTGTTCCAAACAGCAAGAGGCTCGGGGGCTACACTCAGTGAGTGCACTTTTCTAGAAAGTGCACACCACTCGAAGTTCTCAAGAAGCGTTACATGGTTTCTCTCAAAAAAGCACTCGGACGACGCTTGTTTCTACTCGGCAAGACCTGTAGGAACAAGAAGGCTTCCAAGTTCAACCATACAGTGCTCGAGGGCATGTCGGTGCAGGGACCTAGGGGTACCTCATAAGGAAGAGAGAAGATCTAGTCTGACTAAAAATTTCCCACATGTAATTCTAGTAACATTGCTACCCTGTAATCTTACTAGAACTCTTACATTGTAACCGACTAGGAGACCAACCTTTTGGGCTATATAAAGGAGGGCAGGGCTCTCTAGATCGGCATAGCAAAGAGGAACAGACCTCACGGTCTCAACCCAAAAACATAGGGCGCAATATTCTATTCACCCCAGACTAAATGTGGGAAACTATTCCGGCGGACCGAACCAATATAAATTGTTGTCTCTGCGTTCACCGTCGAGTTCTGCGTATGCCAAGCCCATCGAACACTGTCCCGGGTACCCCCATGACGGGTTGCTGATCATCAAACACCGACAGCAACCCATCATGGGGGTACCCAGGACGGTGTTCGAAGGGTTTTGGCATATGTAGAACTCGACAGTAAACGCAAAGAGACGAACGATTTATACTGGTTTGGGCCCTCTTGTCGAGTGACAGCCTTTACGTCCAGTCGGCGTGTAGCCTTTTTATGTTGGATTGATTGTATGATTGTTAGGGTTATAAGGGGGTGCACCGTACCTCTCTTTATATAGGGTAGAGGGTAAGAGCACGCATCTAGTTCTAGTCGATTCCAAGAGAAGAGTCCTAGTCCTATTACAGAATCCATCTTTCTTAGTAAGCCTACTAAGTCGATCTGAAATAGCTTGAAGTCCACGCCACCTTGTCTCATGTCTTTCAACAGATCGTGGGCCATCCTAGGGCCCATCCAAGTAGTACCCCTGTGGGGAACCCCTAGGCTCTGACGGCGTCTTGGCGTTGTTGTTCTGCTTCTTCATCCCGTAGACGTTGTTCATATGCTGCCTCTGCAGCTAAGCATCGTCGTTCAACGTCTCAACAAGCCAACTGATACCGCTGCCATTCTTCCTTGCGGTGTTGGGCATGATTGCACTGAGCCTGTCAAGCTCCGTTCTTCCTTTCCCTAGCCGTCTTTTGCTCATCCATTTCTCCGTTGGGTGGCACAGTGTCTGGGGACATGTCGGGCAAGGTTTCCTCTCCATCTTGGATATCTGGTGGGTTAGGCATAGGGATCTGAGGTGGTTGCCCGGCCATAAAGACTTCTCTAGAGTGCTTCATGGCCGAGTGAGTTCTAGATTCTGCAGTTGTCGCGATGTCCGAGATCTCTGTAGAACCGTGATTTTGTTGTTTGTTAGAAGAGTTCTGCCGTCTTGATAAGGCAAGAGTTCCACCATGCCAACTAGATGAGATGGATCTATTAAAGAAGTGTCAGGCCAAGCACCCAACCAATGGATGATGCCTCCTTTCGGGTGCGATGGATAGAACCAAACCTCTCTGGGCACCTGTAAGAGGGATCTCTTGCTCAGACTGCATGGGGTAGTTGATCGTATCTTGATAGATTAAAGCTGAATTCTTGAGTCTAAGTGGAAAACAAACTAGGTCTTCGTGTTGGACTTCAGATGGGATCTCCAGCCTGGACAAAGTTGACGTGTTCGAGCGGGAGTCATGGTTGATGGTCACCTCCCGAGTTCAAGTAGAATCAGAGACTGAGAGGTGCGAAAACTTTTTGGCAAGTTGATCTAGCATGGTCGTCGAGACATTTGGTGAAGCTTGAGGCACCAAGATCTACATGAGACAACTTTGGAGTTGCCATTGCCGTCTACCTTGCAGATCCAGAAGCTGAAGATGAAGGTGACACCCACGGAGAAAATCATGTCATCGAGGTCCGCCGAGCTCTTGATCGTGAAGTCACTGAAAGCCCCTACCTGGCGCGCTAGCTGTCGATGTTTGATGACCGGCAACTCGTCACAGGGGTACTCAGGACGGTGTTCGAAGGGTTTCAGCATATGCAGAACTTGACAGTAAATGCAAAGAGATGAACGATTTATACTAGTTCGGGCCCTCTTGTCTAGTAACAACATTTACGTCCAGTCAGCATGTAGACTTTTGCGTTGGATTGATTGTATGATTGTTAGGGTTATAAGGGGGTGCACCGCACCTCTCTTTATATAGGGTAGAGGGTAAGGGTACATATCTAGTTCTAGTCGGTTACAAGAGAAGAGTCCTAGTCCTATTACAGAATCTAGCTTTCATAGTAAGCCTACTAAGTCGATCTGAATAGCTTGAAGTCCATGCCACCTTGTCTCGTGTCCTTCAACAGATCATGGGCCATCCTATGGCCCATCCAAGTAGTACCCCCATCAGGAACCCCTAGGACCCTGGTCCGTCAAGCCCCTGAGTGTGTCATGGTTGAACTTGAAAGCCTTCTTATTCCTCCTGATCTTGCCGAGTAGAAACAAGCATAGTTCGATTGCTTTTGTGAGTGAAGCCATGAGGTGCTCTATAAAGCCTCTAGGTGACGTGCACTTTTCAAAAAAGTGCACTTACTGAGTGTAGCCCCTAAGCCTCTTGCTGTTTGCAAAACAAAGAGTTAGAGGGTCTAAAAGAAAAAACATCCGTAGAGGATATGTACCCTACAGCCCCCGAGCCTGTGTCTAAGTACTTGTACTCGAGATAAGGATCTGAAAAAGAATATGCTCAAGAATGAGAGTGTCAGCGAAAATTATTGTCCTGTCTGCTTGTATAGAAGCAGGTAAGACATGTCAAAGTCATATGCAAAGCTTTTGTACAGTTGGTCCAAAGATGCTTAGGATATTCATTGGAATATGCCATCAAAGGTGCTACCAGGTGTACTGTGACTTTACTTGTTCTAGGAAAAGGCCGTCTGTACACTGAAAATATATAGTGAGACACACTGTACCCTTGTAGTGTAGCATGTGAACCTATGTAGGAGTCAGTAGCTTGTTCGTGTATTCCACGTGAACTTGGTCCATAGACAACACCGAGATGCCTATAAAAACCCTCCTAGCGAGCACTTGAACCTCAGTTGTAGAAGATGCGAAGTGGCTCAGAGGTTGACGCTTGCAAATATAGTGCTGAGCGACATAGACCAGCCCCCGATAGTACTCAGTTGGTATAACAAAAAGCTGTAGTGACTAGAAGAACTCTTGTGAGAGGGTTTAGAGGTAGGCTAAACCCACAGTTGTGCACAGTAGAGGAGTCTAAAACTACAACTAGAAGAAGTCTTATGATGGCTAGTAGGGTGGCACATCCAGCAGTCCCATGTCATTTCTTCTAGGGTGCCCGTCGACATCTGTCCATGAAGGGTCATACCTAGACCCGAATGTGTACAGAAGGCATCAGCTAGGTGGTAAGATGTGCGAGTAGCTCATCCTTCATACTAGCTAGCAGGCTTCTTTTTGCAGTAGCTATGCTTCCAAGGGTAGTCGGCCAACAAATGTTCGTAGCCAGACAGTCTACCCAAGGTTCTAGGCTAGGACACACTGCACTTCTGTTAACTATCTAGATGCATTACTCTTCTCTTCTTGGATCTAGGTGCATCGGGTACAAAACTACCTACTAAGAAGCACTTAGAGTATAAGTACTCTGTTATATCCGAGTAGGTGTTGTCTTTGTTATTGACTAAAAAAATCTTGTATCCAATACGTGTAACTCCCTAAATAAATAGTCGCTCATTATTCTGAGTGGTCTTGAATCTTGTAAAGTGTTCAACTTTGTATCTGTTGAACTGTTGTTGAATAAAAAATCTTCATCCGAGTACTGTGTTGTTTATTGCATACTATCAAGCGATTGTTTGAATACTGCATTAATCATCCGAGTACTTCACAATGTGGCCATGTAGATAACGGTCATAGCGTGGCAGGTACCCAGAAGGAGTGAATCCAAAGGATAAATCTTAACACATTGTGACGCATTGGAAATCCTAAAAAGGCATGCAACCATCGTATCAACCGCATAGCCACATTAAAATAGAAGGGAAACCAAAATGCCGTGCCCCTTGGCGTGATTATCGGGCCACAACATGATGAAAACCCTATAAAAAGGGAACCATTCCTATGCATCATCTTCCTCTACTCCATTTGCTTTCTGCCTAAGCCCCTGAGCCACTATGAGCGCTGCCAATCTCACATCTTTAAACCCTAGATCTGTAAAAAGCTCTACTTGATGGGTAAGGGCAAGAACTCGAGTGCCGCCGCCAAGCAAGTCACCGAGAAGAGGGCGTTGGAGGTGCTGGAGATGGCCATCGTTACTCAGATCTGACCAGCGCCAGTCACGAAGCCAAAGCATCTCTTGAAGCTCCTTGAATAGGGCTATCTGCTGGAGCATAAATTTGGGGAATGGAAGGTGTCTGGAGAGCACCGTATTCCCAATCGTGAGCCGGGTGAGATTGTTCCCTTTGTGCCGTTCATCCAACATGGGTTAGGGTTGCCTGCAAGTCCTTTTTTGCATGGGTTTTTGCACTATTATGGCATAACCCTGAATCATCTTAACCCTAACTTCCATCCTACATCTTTCAATTTTTGTTGATCTCTATGAAACTTTCCTTGGCATCCCCCCATCTATCACTCTTTTCTACTACTTTTTCAAACTAAAACCACACCCGGACGCCACAAATCCAAGTGTTTTGGGGGGTGTTGGTATTTAATTCCACGTGGGAAGGAAGAATGAGTATGTCCACTATAGCCTAGTGGATTTTGTAAAGAACTAGAGGGCCGAATGGTTTTATGCGGGGAACATGTGCCCCCCTAGAGGTGCATAGCAACACCGCACCGGTACCCCACAACCGTTGGGATAAAGAGACACTGAGTGCAACAGAACTTGAAGGTATTTGTCCTTTCCTCAAGCCAATTCGAGCCATGAAGGACCAAGGCTTCAGTGGATTTGGAGTGGTTGCCAACTTCATCAGACGCCAAGTACAGGCTCTACAGGAGAGGATACACTATGGGTTTGAGTATACTGGGCTAGAGGATCCTGCCCAAGTAACCACTGATGAACTGACGGAGGATGAAGTTCTGGAGAGAGTTCAAAACATGCTTGCATTGGTACAGGTGATACCATACCAGTACCTAGAGCATGATCATCAGAATCCTCTAGCCATTGTAAGTATATTGACTTTGCGATCTATAAATATCTTAATAATGTGAAAAACTGACTCCTTTGTGTTGATGCAGGAGTTGTCGTGGAATTTCAATAATTTACCTACCCATCCTCATTGTCCTGACTCTAGAGGAGTTGGCAGAAGCAGAGCGACGTCCGATCGAGCAGACGAAGGGAGCACCGCCTCCACCGTCCCTATGGACTAGGAAGCTAGGGGCAAATATGAAAGGAGCCTAGACATCCTCATAGTCTAGGCAAACCCAAGTGCCAGATAGGGAGCCGCTGGCGGGAAACGGTTGTGTAGAGGATGATGTTGCCGTGGGGAGCGGGGTAGTGCCCAAGAGGCCCTATTGAGCCTGCAAACTGAGACCAAGTAAAAGATGTCTAAACTATCTC